>NC_053492.1:234336342-234636342 GCF_905171775.1 Rana temporaria
GGTTATTCAATATTGGTGCTTCTTGATTTATCACTAGCCAATGCCATCAAAAAGTAAAAGATGTGCATTTTAGCTAGGGCAGACTATGTGCCACAGTAAAGAAACTTAACCTTTTCTGTACTGAGAAGCAGATACATCATATTCTGTAGAACAAAGATGAACATGCTGCAGAATCTGTTCAATATCTATGGAGAGACAATGGTACTAAAGTCCATTATTGGAGATTTTATATAGGCCTGAAACTGAATTCCACTGGCTTGATATGTTGTGCTTAAGTGACAAGAGCCTATTACTGATAGATTTCAATGCAGGGTTAATAGGGAAGAAGACGAGTTTTTTTTTTTTTTTTTTTTTGAAGGCTCTCATCACCTTAACTCTTTTCCCAGACATAAACCCTAAAGTATATCTAAAGCAGGGGTGGGCAATTATTTTTTCGATGGGGCCACATGAGAAACTAAAAATATTTTGGAGGGCCGGGCCAAAAGGCTAAACTCAATACTGCATAAAATCAATTGTATTTCTTTATAAAAAGCAGTAAATATCATTGTTGGACAACTGGTACGAGTACTTGTTATAGACATGGCACAGGAGGGGGACAGAGGCTGGGGACATGGCACAGGAGGGGGACAGAGGCTGGGGACATGGCACAGGAGGGGGACAGAGGCTGGGGACATGGCACAGGAGGGGGACAGAGGCTGGGGACATGGCACAGGAGGGGGACAGAGGCTGGGGACATGGCACAGGAGGGGACAGAGGCTGGGGACATGGCACAGGGGGGGGACAGAGGCTGGGGACATGACACAGGAGGGGGACAGACTCTGGGGACATGACACAGGAGGGGGACAGACGCTGGGGACATGAACAGGAGGGGGACAGACGCTGGGGACAGGCAGCCACTGTTTAATCAATAACAATTGATTAAACAGTGCTGCATGTGATGGCACAGTGGCTGCGTGTGATGGCACAGTGGTTGCGTTTGATGGGCACAGTGGCGACAATTGATGGCACAGTGGCTGCGTTTGATGGCATGGCACAGTGGCGACAATTGATGGCACAGTGGCTGCGTTTGATGGCATGGCACAGTGGCTGTGTTTGATTGCACAGTGGCTGCGTTTGATGGCATGTCACAGTGGTGACAATTGATGGCACAGTGGCTGCGTTTGATGGCATGGCACAGTGGCGACAATTGATGGCACAGTGGCTGCGTTTGATGGCATGGCACAGTGGTGACAATTGATGGCACAGTGGCTGCGTTTGATGGCATGGCACAGTGGCGACAATTGATGGCACAGTGGCTGCGTTTGATGGCATGGCACAGTGGCTGTGTTGATGCACAGTGGCTGCGTTTGATGGCATGTCACAGTGGTGACAATTGATGGCACAGTGGCTGCGTTTGATGGCATGGCACAGTGGCTGTGTTTGATTGCACAGTGGCTGCGTTTGATGGCATGTCATAGTGGTGACAATTGATGGGCCCAGTGGCTGCCTGCATATGATGGGCACAGTGAGGCTTCAATTTTTTTGTTTGTTTTTTCGTCTGCGCCCCCCCCCCCCCCAAAAAAAATTTGAGCACCAGCCGCAGGCCACTGGACAAACTAATGCAGACAGACAGTGCACAGTACCATGAGGAAGTAAAAGCTGCCCAGGCCCCAGGCCCCCAGCACACATGCCACAGCTATACTTACTTTTCTTTCAGTGTCTGAGAGGCTGGCTCACACTGTCAGTCAGGTCGGTGGTCGGCCACACTCAGCACACTCAGCACAGTCAGCACTGCAGCTCTCTCACCTCCTTGTCCACTCCTCAGCCCTCAACCCCACACTTCCCTGAGTTCCCTCACGCTGTGGACTCGAGATGGGCGGACGCAATTTGCAATTAGGGCGGAGGCGCGCTGTGAATGCTGGGGCGGCCGCGGCGTCCTCGGCTCCTCCTCCTGATGTCCTGATCACTCTGCTTGCTAGGTGCCGTTCGTTTGAACAGCTGTTTTCCCCGCTGCGCATAGACACTCCCCCTTGGACGGATCTGTCCAATCGCGAGCAAGGGGGAGTGTCTATGTGACTCCCCCTTGCTCGCGATTGGACAGATCCGTCCAAGGGGGAGTGTTTATGCGCGGCGGGGAAAACAGCTGTTCAAACGAACACTGTCTGTAATGTTCCCCGCCGCGGTGATTAACGTGGCGGCGGCGGGGGCCGGATTAAAAGGTCCGCCGGGCCGTATACGGCCCGCGGGCCGTAGTTTGCCCAGGTCTGATCTAAAGCCATTTTTTAGTTTTGGATAGAGTAAGGAAGAGTTAAGACCATTCAGTTCAATCCACGTGACAATGGCCAACAAGACAGACGGAGAGGAAAATCTCCCTAGTACGGCTAAAAGACTGGGGTTTTACACTGTCCAAAATGAAAGAAAAATGTCTTTAGATACACTTTAAACCTAGACTTTAACTTAACGCTAAAACTAACTTACCCTTATGCCGCATTCACACGACCGTTTTTCGGGTTGTAAAAAATTATGTTTTTTTTTATGTAATTAAAAACAATAGTGCGTGGGCTCCAGAGCATTTTTCACGATGTAAAAAATGGCCATTAAAAATTTCGAACATGCTCTAATTTTTCACAACGTTTTTAACGTTGTCGTTTTTAACGTCTTAAAAAATGGTCGTGTGTGGGCTTTAACAATGTAAAAAAAACGTGCATGCTCAGAAGCAAGTTATGAGACGGGAGCGCTCGTTCTGGTAAAACTAGCGTTCGTAATGGAGATAGCACATTCATCACGCTGTAACAGACTGAAAAGCACGAATCGTCTTTTACTAACACAAAATCAGCAAAAGCAGCCCTAGTCCTAGATGAAAGCTGCAATAAATTGATAATTTTTTGCGTCAGTCAGCGGGCTGAACGAAAAAGAGAAATTATGTATTCCCCCATCGACACAAGCGAGGAGGACGGAATCACCCCCCCCCCTTAACACTGCTGATTAACAATTTAACAAACGGTCTCCAGTGTGTCTAGTGATCGACTTCTGTCAAACAGGAGTAGCCATACGTAGATCGAGATTCAGCCAGTCCCTGCTAAACCATCCAAATTGTGATCCATCTATGGCCAGCTTGACCTTTTTTTGCACAAATCTTCTATGCTGAGACCCTCTATATTAAAGCGTTTGTTAACCCCCAAAAAAATAATGGATCCTGCTCTTTTAAGGCCCCATACACACGAGAGGATTTATCAGCGGATACGGTCCAGCGGACCGTATCTGCGGATAAATCCTCTCGAGGATTTCAGCAGATTTCTACTGCGATGGGTGTACACCTCATCGCATTGAAATCCGCGCCGAAATCTCTCTGCGATGACGTGTCGCGCCGTCGCCGCTTTTATGACGCGGCGACGGGCGCGACGCTGTCATATACGGAATTCCACGCATGCGTCAACTCATTACGACAGCGTGTGGGGAATCCCTTTGGACGGATGGATCCGGTGAAGTCTGTACAGACAAGCGGATCCATCCGTGGGTTCGTTCTCCAGCAGATAGATAATGCTGTGATGTCGACAAATATTTATCTGCTGGAATTCGGAATATATCCGCGGAATAAATATCCGCCGGAGTGTACACACCATAGAATCTATCAGCAGAAAACCCATCTCGATGGGATTTATCTGCGGATAGATTCTATCGTGTGTAGCGGGGGCCTAAGGCCTGTACTACAGCACAGTGCTTGTGATGTGTCATTTTGGCCCTCTGTAACCACCTGAAATACCTAGCTGATCCTGACAGTTTCTACCCTCCCCTCTGTACGCTGACTCTGATATATTAGAGCTGCTGAGCCTGGGGTGCCTCCATCATCTGCAGCTATCTGCAGCTCTCCTCTATCTCCCTCTGTCCTACTCCCCCATCTTCTCACTGCCTGTCAGCTCTCACTAGCGTTGCTCTGCTCCTCTTCCTGCTGTTTCAAAACTATCTCATCTTTATATCATCCCCTCTGTTAGATAAAAAGATGTATCTACTGCCTGTGCTTTATAATAAAAAAAGTTGATTTCTCCCTGTTCTAACAGCATCTCCCAGTGATCACATGAGAGAGGGGTTGGTATAAAGATAGGATAGTGGCTAAACAACCACTTTAATGCTCCCAATCCAAGATACACTGCTATGTTCTGGGCACTGAAGATTACTAATCAGTCAGCACCTGCCTCCCCCAAAGATGCTGCCACTGACTCCCAAGCCTATGCAGTCTAATGACAACCTGCCTCCATATTCTTTTGGAAAGCCTTTAAACAATTTTTAGATCTATAGGCAAATGAGATTAGAATCAAACATGCAACTCAGGGAGTCATTTAAGCCTTCTTACATCATATAAAGGCTATGCTTCCCACCTTAGTAGTACTGAACATTTTTTTTTTTTACTTTTCTTTCTCAGTGCAAACTCATAGGGTTGTGTCTGACCTGACTAACAAATGATAGGCTTTCTATGAGGCCTACTTTGCTTAGCTCAAACAGCTAATAAGCAGGGATCCCACACTGCAATCCTTGATGCGCAATTGACAATTGGAGGTTGTGTTTAGAAATCAGTATATTCTCGTACAGTAAACTATTATAGGATATAAAAAGCAAGTAAACATATGAAGTTCTCATCAAAATGATTTTAATTGAATGTCTACAACAATACCTTAAATAGCTACTTACTAAAATACAGAAAATTTGATTCTCAAGTCATCCCTCCAAGGTTTCAGAAATGGGGGGTCATGGAGTTTTCCTGTGTCAGTCAATGAGCTAAAGAAAAGTGACAGAGAATGTCTTATGGAAGTCTTATTAAGACAAAATTGTTCGAAAGAGGTTATGTATATGCTTATAATCCATTTTCTTGTGTTTTAATGCACTATTCTGTGCCTGCTTTGTTTGAAGCCATCGATTAGTTCAGAAAGTTTTTATGTTAAGTGATACCCTTTATTTGGCTTATTAAGTTAGCCAGTAAAAGGTATCACTTAAACTCCACAGTTTCCCATACTAGCATTAATAATAGGACCATACAGAAAGCAGAAATGTCATGATGCAGCTGTTGTTATTATATAAAATAAGTACCCAAACACTTATTGTGTATTATTCCAAACATGTTTCCTAGGATCTTCGGTCTGACAATGGATATATCCCTGACAGTCGGACATTCCCTTTTACTCACATATTGCAATATAGATGTCCATAGTCGGGATGTCCGTTTCATTCAGATTCTGCAGTCAAAAGAGAATTTCAGCAACAACGGTTCCATTCAAAATGATGGTATGTTCAGTTGTAATATTTTCCAGATGAAGGACCAACAGATTTGATTATTTCAAAAGTTATATAAAATTGTGCCTAAGTGTAGGCACTTACTTCATAACACTTTGTCATACAGTCAAGGGGGCTTGGGATGTTAGGACTTTAAATGAAGCCATGAATGGGTAAAGTCATGCGCCTGAATCACTGTTATATGACAATGGGAGCAAAATTGCAAAACAGCAAGTTTGCAAAACAAAAAAGGGGATTGGATTTATATGAAGCTCGTGGTGCCCCAAAAAAATGAAAGCAATGGTGGAAAGTAAACCATTTATTGATACATGAAAAAACATGTTTAGACACATTAGTTATACATACAGAGAAATGCACCAATCACACTGGTGCCAATTTCTAACCTGATAATAGCTATTAGCAACATGGTTGAGAACATTAGTATATGATACAATTAAGGGGTCCACCAGTATTCAAAGTTTTAGGTAAAAAAGACCCTCACAAAGGTAGCATCTTCACAGTCTATGGTCTTTATATTCCGTATAATTGTACAGGTGGTAGGAAACACATATGTTGATGGGTGTGTAATCGAATACACAATGATCTTGATAGCTCAAACGCGATTAACTAGGTAAGTTAACTATGTCAGATTAGGGGAGAAGGATAAGAACCCCGCAAGAACTGTCTAGGACAAGGTAACTTACAGATATGTGTGCATTGGAACATACGATACCAAGGACCCGGGCCCCCTCAAGACATTGCGGTCGGGAACCAAGGGGGCATGTGCAGCGGCGGCACCCAACAAAAGTCCCACCCCCTTTTTTGTTTTGAAACCTTGCTGTTTTGCAATTTTTCTCCCATTGTCACTTTGTCATATGTGTTAGCCATCTCAACACTACCTTTTGATCTTCACAGGGATTTAAGTTCACTTTGCTCGCTATTGGGACCATACTTTCCCTGACTTAAAGTGAACCTGTGGCCAGGCTATGGACAAAAAGCTATACACATGTTTTAAGGAGCAGTAAATGGGCTTTAAAACAAGCCCTCAATAACATAGCGTAGCTACAGTCACTGTGAAGCAATTCATTCTTGTATTCACAGAAGAGGCTCTGTAATAATCCAAATCATTATTTTAGACGACTCAGCTCATCCTTTTCTCCCTCCCAACAGTGACTCAGAATCCTTCCTCCTTTTTACTCTCTAATATAAACACAGAGTGATGCCTCTGGAAAGGGAATGAGTGATGAGCCTTAAATGATTTTAGTGCTTCTGCTGTGAACTTTGAGGATGACTTCTTCCTGTATTTATAAAGCTAAAGGAAGGCGTGTTTTTAAAGCTTTACTGCATGTTAGGAATATGTAAAAATTTCTATGTGCATAAGCCTGGCCACCAGTGTACTTTAAAACCCTAATCCCTGACAGATACTATTCAAATGAACGTGTCAAAAAAACGCTCTCATTAGTGTGGCATGGCAGTAACTGAAGCTTGCAGAGAAATTCATGGTCTGTTGTCAGACTATTAAAGTGATACTAAACCCAGTAATATGAATATAGTTCACCCCCCCCCCCCCCCCACAGTGCCCACAGCTTATAAATCTTCTTTTTACATTAAAATTCTGCCACTATATACCCTTTTGGATGATTTGTATACCACGGTTACATGATAAACTGCACAGTTTCTCAGTGCTGAGAGTTCAGTTAGAAGGAGATTTTCACTACAGCCTGTAAACACACCCACATGTGTGATGTCAATATCAAGTGACCTGGCTAGCTCTGAGAACAAGTAAATGTTCCCTCCAGCATAAAAGACACAACTGAGCATGTGCAGGTCAGCTACCCTGCCTGTGTTAGCTGGATTTCCCCAGATAGACAGTGCAGGAGGGAATGATCCTGCACAATGCAAAGGATTAACCGCTTAAGTTCCACATTGAGTATAACAAGCATGCTTTACTGCATATACAGACTGATTTTTCAGTTGTGGGTTTCGTTACACTTTAATTTTGACAATAACCTTCCATGAAATGATACGTGCATTGAACATATTTTATGCATGACTTTTACCTGTAAAGCCTGCCTTGTGTAGACATTTAAAAGCACTTAGACTGTTTCTAGGTGCCACCATTTTGGATGTCAACAGCCCCAGCAGATTTAGCGCTGGAACGGGACAGAGTCCAGACAAAGGTGACAAAGCTAATAAGCGGGACTGGAGGACCTCAGTTATGAGAATGACTACAAACATTAAACTCATTTCCCCTGGAGAGAGACATTTGAGAGGAGATATGATAGCAATATAGAAAATGCCTCAATGGTGATTCTAACATAGGGACTAAACTATTCAGTTACATGGAGCTTAAAAAAACACACAGCCACTCAATGAAATTGGAGAAGAAGAGGTTCAACCTTAAACTGTGTAGGGGGTTCTTTACTGTTAGAGCTGAAAGGATGTGGAACTCTGTTCCACCATCAGTGGTGTCAGCGGCAAGTGTCGATGGCTTCAGAAAACTCTTAGTTAACACAAGATACAGGGATAGGGGAAATGGTATTGACATAAACATACACACGCACACACCTACACAGGTTGAACTAGATGGACTGGTTGTCTTTATTTAACCTTAACAACTTTGAAACTATACGATAGGATTAAACACCTGCAGTATTCTGACTAATAATAATTAACAGAATGCAACTGCATTTAACTAGCAACATTATATAAAGACAGTCCTTGCTTGCTATATCAGCCCTAGTTTTATCCCACTGGCCAGTGATGGGGGAAAAAAAACACTGGCAGGCAAAGTTGTGGCTCTTAAGGGAAAGCAGTTCCCAGGGCCTCTGGATATGCTCTCTGATTCAGATCTCAGATTTTGAAAAGTTCAATTCAAGTCAGACAGAGGTAGAATTTGCTAATGATCTTTCTCTTTCAGTCCTGCTGAGACAGTCCCTTTTTTCCACTCCACAAGTAGTGGGAGTGCTCTCTAGTACACACTGATCTCACCAGACATCCAAATCACACCCTTCCAGGGAGAAGGTTCTCAGTCTCTTTGCTTCTCTGAGTTCTCACCCGATTGTGGTCAGCTATGGCAGGGATCTGTTCATCTAGCTGCAGCAGCAGCTCAGTCTCTGTTCAGCATTCTTCTCCTGGGCAGCTCAACAGGAACCAGACACATATTGATCCATCTATGGGCAGGCTGGTTGTACTGAAGTTGATCTACCAATCGACCTCAGTACAACCAGCATGTCAGTTTTTTTTCATATGCTCAGTGCTGGCCACTATAGCAGCCAGCAGTGATCATTGTATTCTGACAGCAGATTATGCACCCCCCTTACACCCCCCCCCCAAAAGCTTCATCAAGTGTTATGTATAGAGGGGACGGGCAAAGGAGATGCCAGCACAAAGTAATTTGATACTATCAGGATAGAGGAGAGGGGGCCTGTGCTAGTGGACTGGCTAGTCAGTTTTTCTATGAATGTTAAAGGTAAATTACAAGTGAAAATAAACTGTTTTGAAAAAGAAGAAAGTACAAATGTAAAATACTTGATTTTTCTGTGTGTTTACCTGCAAGTGTTTAAGTTGGTAACAGGGTCTCTTTAACCATAAAGTCAGGGGAAGCCAGACCCCAGTAATAAAGTGGATTTAAATAAAAGAAGGTCAAAGAACAGATTTGTATTGCTAATGCAGATAGTAACCAACATCTAGTTGTGGAAGTTTTTAATTTTGAAGGAATAATGGACTTTATAGGCACCAATGGTCAACATAGAATGTAAAAGAAGTTTTTTATTGATACAAGCCCAGAGCCCTGGGTAATTGAATCAACAATTACAATATAGAAAAACAATATTAAAAAAACATATAATTGACTATATTAAAAACATTAGTAAGCATAGAATATCTCTGAAATGCTAATAACCCATAGGGGTTGTACAAAAACCACAGATAGTCCACATGGGACAACAACAACAGTTGGTGAACAAACGTAGGCTTCAATTTGTGTATTTTTATACATATGCTCTACATGTTTCGCATGTTACTGCTTCTTCGGGAGCTTAAAAAGAATATTTTCTGGAAGGAAAAACATAGACTATTATTGGTTTCAGATTTTAATTTAACATTGTATATTTTGTGAATCAGAATAAATAGTGTTTCTTGTGCAAAAAAGCACCATAAACAATGACTCAGATTGCCAAGAACCGCCAAACCACCAGTGCAACTAAAGGGATCAAAAGTGAGGGAGGTGTAGGGACATGCCAAATACCCACATAGTTAATCAGAGGTGTTAAGAAATAGCACCGTCCTCGCCAGAATAGAAAAAAGTGGCGAGTAGTGACGGATATGCCTAGATAGTGCGGCAAGAAGAAGAAAAGAGTATATATATATATATATCTCAAATTGTCGGTGGTAATAGAGTCAGGGAAAGGTGATAGCGAAGCTCCACACATCACCAGTGAACAAGTGAGAGTGAACCATTTTGTGTGTATCAATGTGGTAACAGTTTCCAGATAACAGAGTTAACTCTGTTATCTGGAAACTGTTACCACATTGATCCAGAATTATCGTTGGAATTCTTACACATATACACAATTATTTCTTACCTATCATTGCTGATGGTAGGTTTATTATACTTTTTTACTTCTTTTATTATTATATAATCTCGTCTCTCTATACACACAAAATGGTTCACTCTCACTTGTTCACTGGTGATGTGTGGAGCTTCGCTATCACCTTTCCCTGACTCTATTACCACCGACAATTTGAGATATATATATATATATACTCTTTTCTTCTTCTTGCCGCACTATCTAGGCATATCCGTCACTACTCGCCACTTTTTCTATTCTGGCGAGGACGGTGCTATTTCTTAACACCTCTGATTAACTATGTGGGTATTTGGCATGTCCCTACACCTCCCTCACTTTTGATCCCTTTAGTTGCACTGGTGGTTTGGCGGTTCTTGGCAATCTGAGTCATTGTTTATGGTGCTTTTTTGCACAAGAAACACTATTTATTCTGATTCACAAATATACAATGTTAAATTAAAATCTGAAACCAATAATAGTCTATGTTTTTCCTTCCAGAAAATATTCTTTTAAGCTCCCGAAGAAGCAGTAACATGCGAAACATGTAGAGCATATGTATAAAAATACACAAATTGAAGCCTACGTTTGTTCACCAACTGTTGTTGTTGTCCCATGTGGACTATCTGTGGTTTTTGTACAACCCCTATGGGTTATTAGCATTTCAGAGATATTCTATGCTTACTAATGTTTTTAATATAGTCAATTATATGTTTTTTAATATTGTTTTTCTATATTGTAATTGTTGATTCAATTACCCAGGGCTCTGGGCTTGTATCAATAAAAAACTTCTTTTACATTCTATGTTGACCATTGGTGCCTATAAAGTCCATTATTCCTTCAAAATTAAAAACTTCCACTTATGTTAGGACGCGGCACCGCAATACCTTAGGACACCCATAGTCCATCCTATGGTTGGTGTTCCTCTATTTCTTATTTCATTAACATCTAGTTGTGTCTGCTTTTTCGCAGGAAGATTACTTTTAAAATTGTAAAGTAGAGTACATGATTATAATTGTGTCAGCGTGAACATTTTTCATGGCTCAATGTAAACTAACATCTGTGGTTGTTCAAGGTGGGAGAACATGAAGTAGAGTGTCATCCAGGTTTCCGTATATACCTGCACACCACCTGCACACCAGACAGGGTACCTCCTGAGGTGGCCTCCTACTGTACCATACTGTACTTCTCCCAGGACAGACAAGGACTGACAGAACAGCTTCTGGACAGATTTATACAACTCGAAAAGCCAAGACTTAAAGAGGAACACCTACTCCTGAAACAGGTAGCTTGTGCACTTTGGTCATTTACTACTACTTCAGAGTGATTTCTTATACTCTTATGCCTCGTACACACGACCGAGAATCTCGTCGTAAAAGAAACGTAATTTTCCTCGACGAGGTTCTTGTCATGCTTGACGAGATTCTTGTCAAGCTTTCCTTGCATACACACTGTCGAGACAAAATCTTGTCGTTCTCAAACGTGGTGACGTACAACACGTACGATGACACTATAAAGGGGAAGTTAGATTCCACTGGCGCCACCCTTGGGGCTGCTCTTGCTAATCTCATGTTACCGCGTATTAAGTAAAAGTTTGGTGAGAGACAATTTGCGCTTTTCAGTCTGTTACAGCATGATGAATGTGCTATCCCCAATTACGAACGTTACTTTTACCATACTTTATTCTGAGCATGCGCAGGTTTCTAAGCATACACATGAACGTGTTTCTCGTCGTAAACCAGCCCGACGAGAACCACACCGAAAAAAATTGAGACTCCTGACGAGAAAAAAGAGAGCAATTTCTCTTTTTTTCTCATCGAGATCCACGACAGTTTTCTTGATGAAAAACATACACACGACCGTTTTTCTCAGCAAAAAAGCTCTGCCAGCATTTTTCTTGATGTTTTTGACAAGGAAAACGGTTGTGTGTACGAGGCATTAATGGTATATCTCTCCAAATTTGACAATATTAGAATGAAAACAATTAGAAAAGCATTGCCTCCAGGTACAGTTATTGTTTATGAGTGTAAAATTACACTTTGATTGTTGTACTTTTAGTAAGCATGACTCAAAAATGTGAGCATCATAGGTAGAACCCCAGTCATTGCTGTGTATGTAGTAGATCTGTTCATTTAATATTGCAGATGTTGGCCAATAGTATAGGATTCAGAATGTTTACATTTAACGGAAAAAAAGTGGATAAATTGAGCATTACACTCCAAGGGGGCCTATTTAAACAGAAAGCAAATATCAATAACTGCACTCCACTGGGCAACCTACTGTTTACTTCCACTGATCCTAAATTTTAAGAGTAATATATAAAATGCAAGTCACCATGTAGAGCCCACAGCTTCCTATGGAGTGTTTATGCATAATGACACAGTGGAAATTCCATGGTAGGAGAAGAAGCAGGTCATATGACTTTGACAGGTCCTGTTACAGGCTGTTCCCCTGGCACTTTTTTTTCTCCATTCTCAAAAAAAGAAAAAAAATTACTCAAAAGCAAGCAAATAGCTAAATCCATTTGTACCGGGCATCTATGTGCTGCTTTAAAAAGTTATAACACTGCTTTATTAATGAGCCCTCATCTACTACTAAAACAGTTATAAGCTAATTAAAGTTATTAATGTAATAAAAATATAATATTATATTATAATAATAATTAATAATATTTACAAAAAAAAAAAAAGAATAATACAATCCAAAACAGATTTACTAGTTTAGATGATGTAGGGCATGGTTCAAATCACTGGCTGGTTTCCTCTGTTGGCGAAGCTTGTATACTTTGTACTTTTTAGTGTAATCTACTTCAGAAAAAATACTGGTGATGGCAGTAGCCATGCTAAAAAGTCAAGCTTGGTGGGTTCCAGATTTGCTGAGTGTTGTTTGAACCAGACGCAGAGGTCAAATCCTGCTACATTCCACCCAAAATTGAGATATTAATTTTGAATAGGGTAGTTTTTTTACTATATGTAACAACTTGTTATTTAGTAATACATTCTATTTTAATCAATTTTTGAATCTAGATTTGATTTGTATTTCCGTTGACAAGGTGAAAAAAAAATGAAATGAACAATGCCTCCCCTTTACACTTACAGGAGTGCCTTGATAATATGGTGATACTTTCAAGTTTGGAAGACAAAATAATAGCTACTCTGCAAAGTCATGGCTCCCTCGTACACAGTCTCTCTGTCACTAAAAAACTTGGACACCTGAAGCTACAGCATGAAGAAGCCACAGAAATGTATATGCAATGCTATTATCCCTTCATTTATCATTGAAACATAACATAGAATTAGTCATTATTATGATGGTAGTATTGCATGCTAGAATAATGGGGTTGGTTTACTAGTAAGTTCCTCCAGAGCTTAGTAAACGAGGTAAAGCATCACTTTACAAAGAATACCCAATCAGATGTAAGGAAAATAAAAAAAAAAGCATTTTTGCTTGCATACAATTGGATGATGGAAGTCAGCAGAACGTCCCCTCATTTACTACGCTTTGAAACAACTTTACTTGCAAAGTGCACAGTCTATTTCAATCTGCCTTCAGTAAGTCAACCCCAAATCTCTATGTCTATATTCTGTGAGCAGAAAAGCATACATATATTCTTTGTATAAACTAACTGAATATTTAAGATTTAAAAAATTGTATTGTATTTCCACCTCAAATGGCTCAATTTCTTAAAGACATCTCACAGATCCTGCAAATGTTCACCATTCAGAAGCTAGCAGTATTTAACTCCTTTGCGCCAATTGTATGCAAATTTGCATTTATGACTTGAAGGGGTTAAATCAGGGTGATCACCCCAGTACCATTTTTTAAAGCCAGCGGTTGGCTTTTTAGTGATGTGGACATGTTGATGGGGACAAGGGCCTCATCCCCACAACCCTTGACCGGTGGTTGTGGGGGTCTGTGGGCAGGGGCCTATTGGAATCTGGGAGCCCCCTTTAACAAAGGGGGCCCCCAGATCCCACACACTATGTAAATGGGTATTGGGTACATTGTACCCATACCCATTCACCAAAAAAGTGTCAAAATAAAAACGACAGGAGACAGTTTTGGACAATTCCTTTATTAAAAAATAAAAAGTGTCCTGCATTGTCCATCCATCTTCAATCTTGCTGCCCGATGGACCCGAAAAATAGAAAAGAAAAAAAAGCTCTGCCTCCATGGGAGGCTTCCCGGGGGCCTGCTGTCTCTTGGCTATGACATTTGTTATAAAGGCAAGGGCAGGGCCACCCGAAGACGTAAACAGGTGACCCCACCCCCTCTGACATCATGTGACATCACATGACATCAGAAGGGGGGCCACTCGGTTATGTCACTGTCACCTATCTAGCTCAATCTATCTCCATTCAGACGACCGCTATGTAAGCTGCCTTATATAGTGTGGGGTGTGGACTTAGTCCCCCTGAGCCATGATTGGCCAAAGGCACCCTGCAGAGTGTGCTGTGATTGGCCAAGGCATGCAGGTCAGATGCATGCTTTGGCCAATCATCAGACGTCAATGCACTGCAATCTCGTAGTGCATTATGGGGCGTTCCGTGGAACTCAAATTTGCCATGAACGCTACCTATGTTTGAGTCGAAATTACATTTGACTCAAACCGTGGGCTCTTGCTAGGGACAGATTTCTGTGGATAAAAAAAAAGTGTGCCACAGTGCTGCAATAATAAGTTGGTATGGTGAAAATTGGGTGTTCCTAAATGACATTGGTTATTGTGACATAACTTCAAATATTCCAGCATCAGCTTCCTTTGGGGCACCAGGCATTAAGTCATATGGCATTTCAGAGCCAAAAAATAAGTTGATGTTGGAAATTGATGCCTTTGACTTAATTACAAGTCTGAGCAGGTAGCTGTATAATGACAGCATGTGTTGCTGAATGCAAGTCCCAGTCTTATCCGTGTGTGACTTGTGAAGTGTCTTCTTTCAAGAAGGGAGAAAGAAAGGCGCACCAGCCTCGTGTACTACCAATTGAAAATGTATTGAATAAAAATAGTATTAAAAACTACTCACAAACAAAGGATGATAAAAGGCTTGTCAAAACGATAAAATAGATACCCCTCGAACCACACTCCGGAATGTAGGGGGGTTTTGAGGTGCGTCACTGCTGGCTTACGCATTTCGAGGCGTCAGGGGCCTCTTCCTCAGAGCCCAGCTATCTTCTTTCAAGGCCAATAGTGCCCCAGTTCAGTTCTCCCCTGGTACTATGTTTTGACTTTCTTTAAAATAACAACTTACAACTAAGTGTTGTCTATCATCACATAAAATGGTTATCCAGACTATTTGACTCTATGACATGAAGAAATTCATTTATTTAATGCACATCTAAAATGTTATGGGTTGCTTTCAAAGGCTTATGAAGAATGATGCGGCAGAAGACATCTTATTACACGCCAGGGAAGGTTTCCGCGAGATAGCTGTGCGTGGTGCTGTGATGTTTGACAGTGCAAGAATGCTTCAGCAACTTAACAAGATGTATGACACCAGCTACAAACAGCTACTGGAACTGTTTGATTTATCGGTGGCACATTCAGAGAGGTGAGTATCCGATCATCCAACTTTCTGTAGGAAGCCAGTACCATGTTTATATACTCTGCAAGATGCTTATTCTTTTTATAGTGTCTTTATTTGATATTTTTTCGTATTTATTTTTTATACTCATTATTCTGTGTTGGTGAAAACACAAAAATAACATTACAAACATTTTTAAAAGTTTTTTTTTAATAAATATAAAGGTCCAGACATAGATCAATTTCCTTGCTCTGTAGTTGCAGCTTTTAGATTTTTCTATATGTTACGCGTAATCCATATCTCCTGCTCTTTAAGTGCTCTTTCAGCCTAATGGTATAATGCATCTTATTATCACTCTTTCCCGCATATCCCCAAGTAAACAGACATGACCACCATGCTTACGTGCTTACATCCTTCGCTCGACTCCCTCTCCTGAACACAGCACTTGGTTTTTATTTATGGACAACAAAAGGAATGACAAACAGGAAGTCATGGCCACAACAGCCAATCACTTCCTCCATGCAAAATGACATCACAGGAAATGGCAACAACAACAACACAGGAAATGACAGTCACAGGAAATGGCATCACAGGATATGACAGTCAGCATGGAGCCCATTCGTTACTGCTCAGAACCAGCATCTAGTGAGGATCACTCTATTTGTTCTTACAAGCTTGAGAAGATCTGCAGGAACATTGCTACTGCTGTTGTCAATATACAATGTCCTTTCATAAAAGCAGATATGTATCCAAAGGGGATAGCGTAGCCACAACAGAGATATAATAGGTTTCTCTCGTTATGCGGACTTTGCTTCTCTAATGTGCATAGATATTTGAAGGCAAGAAGCCCAGCGCATTGCGCTTGATACTTACAAACCGGCAAATGTGCACACACACGCGGAACACGTCTCCAAGCCCATGAGAAGGTTTTCATATTGATGGTTTTACCGCTGGTCCCAATTCAACCCAAGTGCGCTCTGCTAGAGCGCTCTTCGATTAAATCAGACACAGGGAGAAAGATGACAATCTATAAAACACACATCCTAGAATAAAATTTCCACATGAGTCCATATAATAAAATTTCCACAACAGTCTTCTATTATGTGCAAGGCTGGTATCCCCTATTCACATGGAAACCAATAGTTCTCATAAAGTGTATGCCAGCTGCAGTATATCTTTTGAGAGTATGGAACTACTTTTAGGTGTTGGGGATTTTTTCTTTGTTTCCCATCTATATACACATCTTCTCATCAAATATCTAGGTAAACTCCTTTACCGAGCAAACTCAGATAGAACAAGGACCTGGGACATAGGAAGATCAGTAAGAGGAAGACTTACTCAAATCTTTATTTAATATAGAAGATATTGCATTCCAGTTTCTCTTTAGGAGCAGGTTATATAATGACTCTGACTGTACCAAGTGTGTGAGAGGCTGAGCAGATCTAATTAATCTTCTATGGAGATGCCCAAAGTACAGCTATTTGTTGATGTGGTCTCCGCATTAAACACTGTATTTTGTATCTTGTATTTTCGTAACCCTCTTACATATATACTTAACTTATTTAGTGGTGCCACCCTAGCTCAATACAATACAGAGAATGCTGTTTACAGAGCTCTCTTTACCACACAGAAACTGATTCTCTGGTCCCTTCCATTCCTGAGGACTGGTTTTTAGAGAATTCTCTGTGTACTCTCACTTGAAAAACTGACGTTAGCTGATAAGGGCTTCCCAATATTTCAGAAATGATTACCACTATGGCTTGAAACTATTGAAGGCTTTCTGGAGCCTAGTGCTTCCTAAGTGTTTTTTGCTGTCTAGTTTTTCATCTGTATTAAATGTCCCCTGCATAGAACTAAGTGGTGATGATAGGTGTGGGAAAGGAGGATTTGACAAAGGATAATATGCAAGTTGATACATCTTGTTTATTCACTTAATATATAAGTACATAAAGGGTGCCAGTGTGTTTTACAAGGTTTGGACAAGGAGGATCCTTACATTAGGAACAAAAGACGAAAGACAGAAACCGCTCTTTAATGCCCTACTCTGGGCACACTCATTTTCATAGCTTAAGAGAACTTAGTATTTGTTTACCCCTGCTCCTTAGTAGTGTAATATCAGATTTCTTTATACAGTTAAAAAAATATAAGTGTTGACATATAGTTATGGAAGAGTAGTGTGAATGAAGGTGAAAGGTGTGAAATATGGAGGGGAAGGAGGATGAGAGTGGGTATTGTGATAGCAAGGAAGAGAGGAATTGAATGGTGTGATAGAGGGTGTTGTGAGGATAGAGGAGGAGGTTTCATAGGGGAGGTTTATGGGAGGAAGACGGTCTTGGTATAGAACAAATAACTGAAAAATGTATTGCGAATATATTTTTTATGTTTTTTCTTTCATCTCTTTGTATTCTTGTATATTAAATAGGGAGGGCAGGGGGAGGGGATAAGTGAGATTTTGTATGTTAAGATGTTTAATGGTAAAAAAAATTCAAGAAAGATTATAAAGTTAAAAAAATTTAAATACAATTCCTGATATACATCCAGATCCACACTGACATCAGTGTCTCTACTCCCACCTATGTTTTGTCATTCACAAAATCCATGGCCATGGTTTCATTATAAGCTGTGTTTTGAAAATGGCCACGCAAAGACAGGGTGGAGACACAACACCAGCACTGGAGTCTGTCAAACTGCAGCATGGTATTATCAAGTCTGTCAGCTCACAGGGTAGTTATTTGTTATTAATAGTTGAATGGTTGTCTCTAGGACTCCAAAATGTAAATAACATGGAAATCACAAATGTTCTACTGCTGAAAAAATTGTTTTGTAAACTATCACTCAGCTTCGGTTGACAGTATAGTGGATTTGTAGTGAGCACACATTTTCAATTATTGTTTTTAGGGTTTAATCTAAAATGTACCTTTGTACATTTTCTTTTTTTTTCTTAATGTAATTTGTAAACCAACTAGATGCAGCTCTCTGCGTGTTGTTTTCATAGTGTTAGCAGACTATGAACATTTAAGTAAAATCAGTATAGTAGTTTTAGCACATTTAGCAAACCAGTTTAATTGATACACTTCTTTTTGCTGCTTTTTTTCAAGGTATTCACTCAAAGGTGTAGTTGCCTATCTAACGAGTAACATCTTCTCATACATTTCCAAATCCCTGCTGGAAAGGGACAGAATGGTGTATGCATTGCTCACAGCATTTGAGGTAATAAAAAAAAAAAAGTAAAATTTTCAGGACCCATTCATAGCTCTATGCATTTAGCGTTTAACCCACAAGAATTAACTTGCATTGCATTAATTTACATAATTAAATTTACACACGATAATGCAATACCGTGAGTTGCGGTGTTCTGCCATTTAAGTAAGCTCTCTTGATGCTTTGGGGTGCCAATTAAACTGAATGGTATTGGAAATAACTACCATTGGTATGGTGAATTGCTGTACATTTACATTTTTTTGGTTGCCAGCAAGTCAAGCCCATGGCTTATACAACATCATATCTCTCATGGATTCTACTGAGAGATATCCCCATCAGAATTGGAGAGACCAACTATGAGTGAGTATCACCTGTGGATCCAGAAGATCTTACCACTAAAGGAGAGATAAGAAACCAGTAGGAGTTGGTATTTCAACTAAATGCTGCCCATCTTAAAGTCGAGCTCTGAGCACAAGACCCATACCAGGCTGCAAACCCCCACTATGTAGTGTTTACTGTGTAATAAGTAGTTTACATGCTAGGATATCTGTAATACAGCTCCCTCTGTACTTCTAGCCCAAGACAGATGTAAGCACTGCAGGTTCCATAGACCCTCATGCTAGTGTTGTGTCTTGACACCCCCTACCCATTTCCTCCTGGCCATTCACAAAACACATGGCCCTAGGCTTTGTTTTGCAATTGGCAGGGGTGTGGAGACATGATACCAGTGCTGGTGTCATTGAGACCTGCAGCCCTTATGTTGGGCTTTAAATTGAACAATTCTTGTTGGAGGGAGTTGCTGTTTTTGAAGTTGATGTATAAAGTGTTGAGCAAAAGTGTATAAAATGCAGCTGACCCATAGAAAGAGAATCCTAGATGTGTAGTGTAGGCTACCAAAAACCAAGATCTGTTTGGCTGCTTTGAGCACAATTACTCTTCCTTTCACCTAGTTTTTGTATTATACTTGTCTGTAGAGCAACAGGTTACTAGATGACTTGCTTGGTCCTAGGTGGAACAGTCACTTGGCAAAATCCGGCCAGGGGAGAGAGAGTTTTTCATTTCGTCCGACCTATGTAGCGCAGTGCTCCAGGGTAGCAAAGTTTCTGAATACCGGCAGCAAGCAAAGAACCCATTTGACTGGCTAAGTGAAGAGCATTTTAAAAATGTACAGGTAAGCTTTTTTAAGTATATGTTTTAATATGTTTGATACAAATCATATAGTCATTGCCGTGAAGTGTACATTGATTCAAAATGCAAAAAAAAAAAATACATTTGTGTATGGGACCTTTGAAGTATATATAAATTGGTCTTGAGTAGCAATTACTTAAACTTTTAGTGAAATGTTTAATAGAAATTTGGGCAATGCTTCTATCAGTTTAAAACCTTACACCCTTTACACTGCATCTAAAATGCTACCTACAGACTTTTCAATTAAAAATAAATAAATAAATGCTACCTACAGTAAAACATGGCTTTTTCAAAACCATAAACCTGGAGATGATCTAGAGGAAGGTAAAAGAAAATCCATAACAGGGAACTATATACAGTTTTTCTGCTTCTCAAAGGCTAAAGGATAACTCTTGGGATCAAAATTGCACAGTTTTTTTTCCTATAAACATTAGTTTTCATGTACAGTATAATTTGTGCTTTTAGAAATGCAGTCTCTTGTAGGAAATATTTTGAGTCTGCTAGAACCAGTTCCCGGGTTTTACAGCAAAGAACACTTTTTTGTCTGTAAAAGTTAAACCTCTTTTGGTAATGTCTTTAAAGCGGGGGTTCACCCTGAAAAAAAAAATTCTTGATCTACCATATAAACGAGAATACTAGCGTCAGCTACAGTATGCCTTTTTATTTTTATTTTTTGAGCTGTACTTAATCCGGTTTAACTAGTAACTTTCATTTCAGACTCCGGCCGGGAAATGGGCGTTCCTATAAGGAGGGGTACTTGATTGACGTCCAGCTATGGCGCGTCATGCCTTCCGAAAAAAGCCGAAATAGGACGCCGACATATACGAGGCTGGCGCAGTCAGCTTCTAGTCTGATGTGCAGGCGCCGTGAAGAGCTGAGTCCTACTCCGGCTATTTTCAGAACGTGGGACGCGCCATAGCCGGCCGTCAATCATGTTCCACTATTCATAGGAACGCCTATTCCCCGCGGGTGTCTGAAACAAAACTTACGGATTAAACCGTAAGTACAGCGCATAAAAAAAAAAATACTTTAGCTGATGCTAGTATGCTAGTTTGGATGGTCCAAAGTGTTTTTTTTGGGTGAACCTCCGCTTTAAATTAAACAGCATCCACTGAATGAACTATATGGGCTATCTATATATGTATAATAAGTCTGCATAATTCCCCTTTTTTTACCTCTTTTGAAGAGAGCATAAATTCAGGTAATTTACTATTGTCTTTCCTTGGCCAGACCAGCTTATTTCTTTATCACAAATTTTAAAATAATATTAAGCTATGCTGATGTGTCATTCATTTTATTTGGTAAAGATTCTTGCCACATACTTTGACTGGTTTGGAGACCTTTTTGATCGTATGTACAAGGATGGCAAAGATCTGACTTGGAAAACATTTTGTGAGAGTGAACAGCCTGAAAACCCTTCCAAGGTAAATTATAATTACATTATTGTCTACACCCATGCAGTATTAAGATTTATAGTTTAAATATATTACATTTTTAATGGAAACCATTGACTTGATACTTTTTCACATATTTAATTTGTTATCATGCACACAATGATTGGCAAAGATTCCAGTGTTATTGTGTAACTACATTTTGGATACTCAATTTCTTTGTTGGGGTTGCCAAATATTTTTTTAAATAAATAGACAAGAAAAAGTACACAGCGATTTACAGTTATGTTGTAGGGTATACCCACCCTATGAACATGGGTGATTTTTAAACTGGCAAACATTCAATCTTTATTCAACCAGTGTCTACAGATAATTGTGATATACTATATCACAATTATTTTTAGGTTTTCCAGATTATGTGCCAATAATTAGAACCTTTGTAGGTAGTATGCAAGTGGAACTTGCCTTATAACCACCTCAGATGTCTAGAGTCTGGTGTTCTATTTGCTAATCATGTGTTTATCATTGTGTCAAAAAAAAAAGAATCCTCTAAGACCCTCAGAAACAGTAATGTGAATGCCTAGGAGTGTGGCAAGAGATTTAAAAAGATTGTCAATTTGTGCAAAATTAATAACTCCACTGTAAGAAATAAAACCTGAAAGTGGTGTCAAGTTTAAACAAATTCCTAATTTCTTCAGAACTGGCCAGCTCAGCAGATTTATCTTAAGAGGTAATTTTTTAATGCTCAAAGTAATTTACAACAACCATAAAATTGAATCAGTGGATCTGCAGGTCTTTCTTGCAACAGTATGTGTCAAAGCACATGCATCTACAATCATAAATATATTGCACCAACTTAACCTGCATAGGAGATGTGCTAGGAAAAGTCGTTGCTGTCAGAAAAAAACATTAGAACAAGACTAAAGTTTTCCACTAAACATATAGGCAAAGGTCAGGTCTTCTGGAACAATGCACTTTGGACTGACAAAGCAAAGATAGTTGTTTGGCCACAGTAGCAGAAAACATGTGAGTCACAATCCAAAGACAGCGTTTCAGTAGAAGAACCAACTGTGTTGCTTTGCTCCTTCAGGGCCTTGGCAGCTTGCAGTCATCAAGTCAGCTATTAATTCTACATTATATCAAAGTGTGCTTGAGGATAATGTGAGGCCATCTGTCTGAAAGTTAAATTGAATCCAAAATGGATGTTCCAACATGATAATGGGCTAAAGAACACTAACAAATTCACCAAGGAATGTCTCAGAAAGAAGAAATTTAAGGTTTTAGTTAAATCATATTGAAATGTTGTATTGGGAATTGAAAAGCATAATTTGTGCAAGGAACCCAACAAAGATCTTGCAACTGAAGGTAATTTGCTTGGAGAATTGTTAAAAAAAATAGTGAGTTGATGTCAGAAACTGTTTGGCAGTTATGCAATATTCTCACAAGAAGCCATTTCTGCTAAAAAGGGTAATATGAGCTTCTGAGACCAAGGGTGTGTTTACTTTTTCCACCATAAAGCATACTGGAAAGGCACGTTTTCCGTGTGTTATTATTCAAGTACAGATACTTCTCGTTTAACGACCGCTCAGACTTACGACCAGCTCTCCCCACGCGAACGATACGCTGTACATCATTTTATTGTACAGTACATAATTTTCATTTGTGTTCTGTATTCATGCAAATTAAAACAACGTTATTGAGCTGGAGTTTTGTGTTTTAGACCTTTTTTTCACAATACAGTACAGTACAGTAGTTAACAATGCTTAAAATATTGATTATTTGTGGATCCTTGTTTAACGACCTGGTCGTTGGAATGGAACCTGGCAGTTAAGTGAGGAGAACCTGTCTATTACCTTTATCTGTTGGCACTGTTTGAATAAGGATCTAATGTTTACCTGGACAAATGTCTCAGAACATTGCAAACTGTCACACTTGGCTGTCCAGGAACACACAGGTCTGTAAACATTTTGGATTTTGCTGAAGGAGGCACAACCTTATTTGCAACCAATTGTGTGGCTATTTTGCTTGATAAATGCCTTGCTGTATTTTAGAAGGATATGTGAAGGAATTTGTTTGAGTAAACCTATACTTTAGATACCCCAATTGTACTACCAAGCTATCTGAACATCTCCTGTCAATATATTGCTTTCTATTTTCTGTGTAGATGCTTTTCCTGTATAAAATGATTTGATATTTACTACTGTCATATTAAAGTTAACATGTTGATGTTAATGCCTCCTTTTTAAGGTTAAATGGCCTGAAGGAATGGATGCACTAAATGCCTTTCATAGATTGCTGATCTTACGAGCTGTGAGGATGGATAGGATTCTGCCAGCAGCATCCAACTATATCAGTGCAATTCTGGGGAAGATGTAAGTAAGCAATAGAATATTCAGTAGAACACTTTCCATGATAAATTATGTGCACTATTAGTATAGCAAACATTAATATTCTGTTTAACCTATTTTTTAATTACTGGTAGAGACACTTGCACTACATATTCTGTCTTCCTCATATACTGTATTTCTTTCTGCATAAATATAGCTGTCAAATCTAAATGTTGTATTGCAATGCATGAGACCTTAAAGAGCTCCTTACTGATTGTATGTAAATTCATATGATCCAGCAGACTCGTAACAGCCATAAACACCTTTTCATGTGTGGGTGCTGCAATGACAAACTAATATTAGCAAGGGAAAAATTGCAGAAACAACATTAGTGGACCAAAAATATGCAAAAAGCAGGGTATTTTTTTAATAATAAAGGTTTATTTATTTAAAAGACATACAGAGAAAAGGAGGCAGATTAGCATATAGAAATTTCAGAACTTAAAGCAAAGTAAACATGAAAAAAGAAAATTAAGCATTAAACATCCTACCAAGTGGAATGTACCCAGTGCCTCTTCTGTGAGTTTTTGGAAATAATATGCCAAATGCAGCAATTGGTTTCAAGCAGTGGCCCTAGGATGGTTATTGGAGTTTTGTAAAGATATAGCTGATTACCAATTTTGCAAGAGGATTTTAGCTCAGTTGCTCTTTTCGGGCTCATGATGCCAAATGGGAAAAGAAAAAAGGATACATTGGAGTAACAGTGAACAGTTGAGAATGAAAGTGAATAGTAGGGTGAAGCCAAAAGTGTGTAGGAAAAAGACAAAAAGGACAAAAAATGTGGTGGTGTTGGGGGGGGGGGTGTTGGGTGGCTAGATGGGATAGGTAAGACCCCTTGGCAAGTATGCATCAGGCGTTTATGAAATACTGTAATGGTTTTGAAATGTGAAGAACACGGAAAGACAAACCATACATTCCAATTGAATATATAAGTATAGCATTTATATTGGTGTTGGGCTACCAGTTATTCTAGACCTGAAGGCTGGTTAGCTCAATGTACCACTCATAAATTGTGGAAGAGGAGGTTGATTTCCAGTGTCTAAGGATCACATTTTTGGCAGCAAGTAAGAAAAGGTAAACATTGGGAATATAGTAATAGGAGATGCAGGTGTGTCTGTATATCTATGACCAAACAATTTTGGGCCAAACGACATGAATTGGTGCACATTAACACCAGTGCATCGCAAAGTTAACATGGCCTTCCCACATCTTCAGCATGCTATGGGGGTGGAGGGAAGAATCTTATGTTGCATTGGGTGGTATGTCCCGATCAGGGGTCAAGCTTGAAGACCAGTAGCTATAGCAGTAGAAATATTCTCACAATAACCAGCAGGATAAATTCACCAGTAGGTCTAAGCTCCTTGAGGGTAGGGACTAATGTGAATGTACCTAAATAATAATAATCACTAACCAATCTTCACCAGAGCCCCTGATGGTTGGGATGGGTTTTGCAGTTAGCAAGAATCAGGTTGCAGTCCTTAGGTTTACCCCACCAGGAGGTGAGCAAGCAGGGGTCCGGTAACTGATGTACCTGGTAGAGATCAAGCAGAGGCCTAGTTAATGAACAAGCCAAAGGTCGGTAACAAGTGGTTGCAGATTCGGTTCAAGCAAAGGCGTAGTCGATGAACAAGCCAAAGGTTGGTGGTAGGGAAGATACAGAAATCAGCAGTAAAGCAGGGAGCAAGATATTGGCTGGCTGGAATAGAGCAAAATAATCTTGCAAATAGGTTATCCCGAGACATGACTTAATTAGGAAGCTCATAGGAGGAACAAAGAGTTCAGAATTCACCAGAAAGGTACATAGAAAGGTTTTCCAAGGGATCAGGCTGGGAGCTGTTTAGGATCTCAGGTGGCTCAGTAAGAGGAGCCACTGCCAGACACGTCAGAGATCCTGGGCACAAATTCAGATTCAGACACGGTACCGATACCACCATGTAAGGATCTCGTATATTTTTTTCCTGAGCTGCTGCTGAGACACAGGCCTTATGTGTCAATAGGAACACTTTCTGTATTTTATTTGCTGAAAAATTAGTGCCTAGGTCCTTTTCCCACGCAAAGATAAAATAGGGGATACTTAGGTTTGTATGCTGAAGCAGCATATCAGTGAGCATTTTACGATATATAAGAAAATAAGGTCCGTAGATGTTTCCTTTTGGAGACACAGAGCTTTAAACAGGGTAACTCATCATGAGGGGAGACTTTTCTGGAGAGTGAACTAAGAAACCCACCTAGCTGTAGATATTGCCACCACCGTCCATGATCTTGCGGTAGGTCCAAGGTTAGTGTAGAGAGAGATTTTGACTGCAGATTATCACAGGGACATGTATTGCCACACAGTTGTATGTAGCTTTTTGGGGCCACAGTAGTAATACTGCCACTGCCTTAATAAAGGGGTCCTCTGTGGCCCCCGAACCATGGTATCACAAATTTTTTCCATTAAATGCTCCCGCTTTTTGCATTATTTTGGCGTACTGGTGATACTTCTGTTATTCTACTCTCCTTACTGATTAGCCTCATCATTAAATGTGACATTAAATGCCTTGTATTAGCCTTAAAAAAAATGCACAAGTTTAAAGATAAACTGCTATAAAATGCTATAATGGAAGCAGAAATGCAAAGTGAGAACAATGGAAGTAAAAAAAGGATATAAGAAAAATAATAAATATATTTATCATGTACATTTATAGGTATACATCAGAAGCAGTTGTTGATCTTCAGACCTCTTTGTCATGGATGTCACCTTATCAGCCAGGGCTACTTATATATAGCAGTGACTGTAATTTGCCTCGCACCTTACTCCTTGAATTTGCAGAGCGGAAGAGCCAGAAGATAACTATATTCCCCATCAGTACGCCTGATGAAGAAATAGATGAATTGCTCATAAATGCCATGTCAGAGGTAAAAAATACATTTTAATATTATCTGAGTTAAATTTTCTGACTGTAGAACACAATCTGCTTCTTAAAACCTTTTTTTGATTGTCTAATGATGATTTATAAAATACAATGATAAAGCTATATGCCAAGTATACTTTTGTTACATTATTGTAGAATGAACAAAAGAAGTATCAGAGGCTTACATTTACTTTCCCCTTACCAGCTTTTTGGCTGTCCTTGATAGATGTCAATGACAATAGGGGCATCAACCCTGATTTAGAGGTCACTGGGCACATTATTATACTGAAGTATTTGCCACTATCTGCAGACTGGCCACCATTTACTTGTGGTGAATGGAGTCTGTCATGCACATACTGTTCACACACACACACACACACACACACAGAGAGCACATGTCAATACTGTAACATACTCAAATAAACCACTGCACAAGGTTGTGTCTTATGTCAGCTGAAATGCATTGCAGTGCTATCCTGTGTACTCTTTCCATCCAAGGTAGAATTATATGCACAATGCCAGGAATGCTGAAGATGGCAGAAGCTGTTTTTAGAGTCCCCAAATTGCAAACCATTGCACGGTTAATCACAACCTTAGGAATCCTTGAACAATATCATAAAAGTTAAGAGTCTAGAATAATGTCACAATCATACAAGTTATGCCGTATAGGCTAAAATGAGACCATTAGGATATTTTTTTTATCCATAATTTTTTTTTTATGCTGAATGTTATGTATAGCTACACGAATCCAACTTGACTTCCAAATGTAATAATCTAATTATGTCTGATGTAATTATTTAATAGGGTAGTTGGCTCTTCTTAGAGAACATCCAAAATTCTGCCAAGTTAATGATGTCATTAGGGGAGATCCTAAGGTCAAAGAAGAACCCAGACAAAAACTTTCGCTTGTGGCTATCTGTTCAAGCCAGTGAAGAGCTGCCAACAAGAATGCTTCATTACACTGTAAAAACCATTGTGGATATGCCAATGGTAAAAAAAACACTTAAGTTTTATGCATAACAACAGACAACACCATGTTTTGATTATTTTCTTTATTGCATCCCAATTGATATGTTGTCCCTGGATTTATTTACAGAACATTAGAAGAGGTGTCATTCAGTCCTGGCAGTTTGTCAGCAATGAAACCTTGGTGTCAAGTCCTCGTCCTGAGTGGCCAGCATTACTGCACAACCTGTGTTTTTTCCACTGTGCTAGCCGCTTAAGATCAATGTATGGAATTTCAGCAGGCTGGAATTGTCCAGACACGATGCGTTTTGACTGTAAAGAATTAATGGTATGCACAATGCCCAAAATGTAAATTGAAAACTAACAATAACTTATTGATGTAAGGCAATAATATACTTGTTTATTTTTTATATATATTTCCAATTTAGTTATCCAGCTTGAATTTAACATACATAATAGTTCAATAATATACTTGTTTGTCTCCAAATTCATTATCTGACTTATAGAGAATGGGTATTGAACATACAAAATACTTCAAATTATTTCTATAATAAAAACATCCACTGACTTTTTAAAGTGAAAGTTTAAGGACTAGCAACTTCTCAGTCCCATATTACTGTGACTCAGACTTGTTGTTCCTGGGCTGTCAGTGACCTTTTGACAGTACCTGTAGCTTACTACACAGTGCTAGGGATGGGCTCCTGATTCAGTTCGAACACAGGTTTGGGGGAACCCCACTTTTTTTGTGAGTGTCCCCCTTGTCATCCATACCAGACCCTCATCTCACTCTTTTTTACAAACAGTATAAAGCAGTTGGGAGCTGTCATATATTAGAAATTTAAACTGCATATTTTCATTTTGTAAATGTCAGTCTAGCTGTAGCAAGTTGTAAACATTGCATAAATGCACCACTTCACATGCAGTTTAAGGGCACCCCATATAGTTTTTTAAAAGGAATTCTTATATATAATATTTCATTTTAAGCACTATCAAAATTGCTCTCCTCGAAATGAAATTTAAAATGTTTTTTCTTAGATTTGGTACATGTTCCCTAGGTCAGTCCACAGCCCTTCCATGCCATTTGTTTGACAATGGGTAGCCTTTAGCTTAGAAAATGGCCATTACAGATTTCTATGACTTGGCTCCCATAACTTCACTGAGGGAAAATCTGTCTAGGCCCGGTCCCAGATCCGTTGAGTTCACATTACACAGGACTATAATTGTCTCATTGCTGTCTGCTTTCTCTCTTCTACTAAGACCAGGAGCAACAATTCAACTGACCCTAATATTTCTATGTAATGCTCTTTACCTTATTCTCAAAACACTAAAACCTGATATTGAGGTTGATTCACAGAACACAAATCACTATAATATATTTGTGAATTTCCTTATCAGGAGGGCATTAAAGTGCTTAAAGATGAATTCAAAAACAGTGATAATGAAGGTGGAGGAAATGCTTTATCCTGGACTGCCATGAGATATCTGCTTTCAGAGGTATGTAATATATATTTAAACAGTTATCAGAAAAATCATAAATGTAAACAATACAGGTTCTGTTTTACTTAAAAATATCTTTAAAACCCAGCTCCAGGATTAAGAAAAAAATAGTAAAATTATGTCTCAGGCGAATGCTTGTGAGATTTGTCCAACAACTTTTATATACATAGACCACTATGTGTTTATAATAATATAATTTATAGCTGTGTTTGTTGGGAAGTTTCATCCACTCTTGTTGACAATTGTCAGTGGGACAGAAAATGATGTTAAATGTAAAATTTTACAAAGAAATCTTACAATTGAGGAAACCTGTTAGGATAACAACCGTCTAAGAAAGGATTTGCTTCCTTGGAAAGATTTACTGTTGTGCTTCCATAACATGAAGAGAAGGGTAGCCTTGGCAATGGTAATCAGACAAAACATAAAAAAAAAAATACTGATGGGTTTTATGGCAGGGGAGGTCACTTGTAAGAAAAACATACACAATTACAACTAAAAGTGTACAGTATCTAACGTAATGGCTCATGTGCCAGTCCGCAATGCAATTATATATGTGACAGAGCATCTTATCATGTCAGGGACACCTGAATGAGTAGAGAACAAATAAGGGAGCCTTAGCAAGCCGCATAGTAAATCTCAGAAACATCAAAGAGCCGAATTCACAGCGGTAGATTGTTCCTCCAGCCATCCTGCTCATATATTATTAAACTTTTTCTTTCTGCCCCTATTTTCATAGGTATCCCAGTATATAGGAAGATTTGAATTTACCAAATGCTTCCAAAAGACAATAGAGGAGAGGGTTGCACTCTTCCAATGTATGGTTATTGAGTTCATGGCATAGAAAAGTAACAGGGGTGAATGTGTTTTTTAACTTATTCTCCAAGGTGAATGTGTAAGAGATGTTGTGGACCCTTTTACCAATTCCCTGTTCAAGGAAAAGTGAATGTAATTTATAAACCGGACATATTTTGTGAATCCTGCTGTGCAGTAGCTGCACCAGATTTTGGGGCACCATTGGTATAGAAGAGCCAAGTACCTACCATTATCTTTCTGGTGCTTTGAGAAGAGGGGATTTCATAACAGGAGCTATGTGTTAATAACCTCTATATTGCAGTTTTTTACATAGTGATTTTACAACCAGTTCTTATTTCTCTGCATTTCAGTTTCAGTAGCTAAACAAGACAAGGGAAAAGATGCTAGTTACCGATGATGTTCAGAATTCTTTCTATCATTACCTTTTTCTATCCAAGATATATGGCCTGTAATTTATAGACCGCTCTTTTTCCCAGAAAAGAGGGTTTCCTTTAATCTGAAGCAAAGTGCTTAAAAAATATGAAAAATTCGATATATAAAATTAGATATATAATAATAATAATAATAATAATAATAATATATAATTAGATATATAATAGTATGGTATCAAAGCATCCTCCTGTGTGTAGCGCATAATGGGCATTATATTATGTTCATTATTATATTGTTTACCAGTATTACCATTACTGACACCAGGCCGAAACTGTAATTGACAAGCATATGTATCTGAATTACATGATTACTGAAAAGAAGCAGTCTTTTACAATTTATTTCACATGCTTCTGCATAATGATTTATCCAATAATGAATCCCATGTATAACTCTGCCATGAATAAAAAGTAATTGCACCTTACTAAGATTGTGAAGTATTCTTTTTCATCAGATTATTTATGGCTGCAATGTTTCAGATGATTTAGATATGACAGTTTTATCATCAATGATCGATTACTGGATTAGCATTAACGCTACAAAGCGAGACAATGAACTCACTAAATGTAAGTTAATATAGTTCTGTTTTTGCTTTGATAACCTTATATTTTAGAAATGTATTGGTTTTGTAGCTGTTTGTTTCTTATTTTGATTTAAAAGCCATTAGTAAATTTACAAAGTAAAATAAGGGCTCATTTAGACTTGCAATTGAGAATCTTAAAAACGCAAGGTTGAGTCATGTTTTTAGCACTCCCCTCCCCCTCTAACTGCCCCCTTTAGGATGCATTCACACCTGAGAGTAGCATCTTTGAGCATTTTCCAGTGTTTTTATATAGCATTCTTGAGCTTTGTCAGTTTTTTTTATTAGCCAATAGAGAAAACTATCATCTGTTGCATCATTTGCAAAAAGGTGGAGTATGGCTTCACTTAAGGAACATAAAAAGGTATATAAAAACGTACCATCATCCAAATGACTACAGCAAGATAAGGGAGGGTGGGGAGAACGGGGCAGTGGCTGTAACTACACCCAAATTATCCCCACTCTAAGGGATTTCCTGGACTATGTCGGTACTAATAAAAATGCAATGTAATACATATGAAAACGATTTATTGAAGAAATCAAATATACACTTGACACTATTAAAATTGAACAAACAAGAAGCAGATGCTCAGGTAACCCCCCAGGGACATCTGTAATTGTCAGTTGCTAGATTGGTCGAATTCTCGACTAGTTTCGTGGTTGCCCACTTCCTCAGGAGAACCAATCTCTAAAACAAATATAATAAATATTTGTTTTAGAGATTGGTTTCTTCAATAAATCGTTTTCATATGTATTACATTGCATTTTTATTAGTACCGACATAGTCCAGGAAATTCCTTAGAGTGGGGATAATTTGGGTGTAGTTACAGCCACTGCCCCGTTCTCCCCACCCTCCCTTATCTTGCTGTTGCATCATTTGTTGCAAGGTTTTTCAGCTTTTCTATAAACTTTTTTTTTTTTATTATTATTATTCGTTTATTATTTTTATAATTTTTTTTGTTAAGGTAAGGGGTTAGAGCTAAGATTAGGTTAGGATTAGAGGTTCAGCCAGTTCAGCAGGGATTGACCCAATTACAATCAGTGTGTGACAATCTCTGCTTGAGGGACATATTGTAAAACTTTTGTCGATTAGCGGCTGCGACCAATCCATTTTCGCTGTCAAAATAAATTGTTCTGGCAAGGGAGATTCCTCTATCCACATCTGCTCATTGGCTGACCAAAAAAACAACCTATATATGGCCTTTAGACCGCAAAGAAGTTAGCATTTTTGAAACAACGTCTGCCTTCATATTTTAGCCATATATTTTGTAAATTTTGTGTGTGCTTGAAGCCTTCCAAACTCTTAAAATGTCTATCCTCTAGTCCTGTTCTTATTATATCATTAGTTTCTGTTGTCTATGTTGCACATACTGTAAAGAACAATGTTCAAATACATATTACATACATTTGTTTATGTGTATTTGTTTTTGCAGTAAGGTTCAAGATTCCAGCAGCTTTCTTTAACACTGAAATAAATCTTGCATCTCTGAAACAAGCATTGGAATCCATCTCTCCATATTCCCTGGATGCTCCAGAATCCTTTCACATGCACTCATCACCACTGGTAATAAATATGCACCTTTATGCAGCATTACTCAGCAACACACCCAAGACGTACCTAAACTGATACAACTATCCCCTTATTTCTTTTTCAGGTTCCTTTTGGTGAACAAAACTATGTTATCACAAGTTTAAGGCAACTTTATGATTCTCGGACTGCATACAGGCATTGGGTTCAGTCTGCAAAAACACAAACCTCCCAAAAAGGTGCATCAAAATGTCTACATTAATTTATGCTATAGTCCTGATGTATACTGGAAATTCTCCTATGCATTCTAAAAGTGGTGAAGAATGTGCCAAATCCATGTACCTGTCTACAACTTGTACTTGAATTTGGCTCATGCTGCGCCACTTTGAGAATGCACATGAGACACTTACGCAAATTTTGTCTGAACCAGTTTTACTCGCTATACACCAAAAGAGAGTTGGTCTTAATTAGCTCCACTTTTACATTTGGCACATTCAATGAGACACAATGTAAAAGTTTTTCATTTTAGAACTACCTGAATTTGGTACATGGGTCACAGTCAGAACCAAAAGGCTCACAAATACTTCAGGAATTGGCGCAATAGATAAACAACAGAGATTACAACAGTGATTAAAGGCAGAAAAGTGGCACAGCAGCTTTTTTGAATTCCCCCCTATATGTTTTGCTAGGGAGACACCGCTATTCAGTAAATGTAGGAAAGAGTATATTACCTGTACATCTTTCATTTGCACATCCTGTATAAAAAAAAAAGGTTTGACACACATGAAGTCACATGGAACTGCCATGAACCACATGTAAGTGCAGTACTCATCGTCCAAGCTTTTCTGAATGTTTATGATTTCTACTGCTATGCTGGCATTTTCTTCAATGTTCTTGTCTACTACTTCTACTATTGGTTACTTTGCATCTTCTTTCTTGGCAAAAGTATAGTAAACATCATATTTAACTATATTCTGCACAGCCGCATTGATTCCAAACATCTGGGCCTCCCCCATGTCGCTGATCTCTTCTGACTGCTGTCAAATCTTTGTCTATTGCCCTGATCCCTGATGCCTCATCTCTGCTCTAATATCATAGATCTCCAGTGGTCACTCACCTTTCCTTCTCCATCATCATTAATCACCACTGCCTCCTGGCCTATCGCCACTCAACTTCACTGATCCGTATTGATTGCTCACTTATCTCAATACATCACTAATCATGACATGTGCACACTGAAATATTTCGTTTCAGAATTTCGTTTTTGTCCGAAATTTTTTTTTTATTTAGTTACTCCCAAAATTAGTTTTTATTTATTTTGTTTCGTTATAAAATGCATTCATCCGAAAATCCGAGTTAATTAAGGTCGAATCTGTCAATTGAAGGCTTATGGTGTCTGTCAAATGTTCTAAGAAGATTTGACAGAGCAGCTAAACTGTACGATGCAGCAATCATACATTTCCGGTCTAATGTTCCGCCTACAAGCTATACAAGAATTCTAATGTTGTATGACACTAGTAATAATTATATTTATGAATTAATATTACTAGTCAACTAACATTCAAATTCTTCTATAGCCTATGGGCAGAGCATTTGACCGAAAATGTATGATTGCGGCATCGTACAGTTTAGCTGCTTGTCGAATCTTCTTAGAACTTTCGACAGACACCATAAGCCTTCAATGACAGATTCAACAATTGTATGTTTTTCTCTGCTTCATCAAATCTTCGACGTTAATGTCGAATGGTCTACCCCAACACTGTCTCTATAATGTCGAATTTTTTCTCTCCATGTCGAATCTTTCCTCTCTATGTAAAATAATCTTGGACTAATAGAGTTAAGGTTAGGCAGATTCGACCACAGGTTCGATAGACACAGATTGCTATTGTCATCATAATGTCGAATAGCCTATCTATATCCAACTGTTGTAGCAATGAAAACAAAAATAAAGCATTTTTTCATGTCGGATCTTTCGGATTTCGAAATCTGCACGTTCATTTTTGTTTGTTAAAACGATAACGAAAATACCCCGAAATTCAGACAAGAATGCATTCGGACGAAAACGAATGCACATGTCTCCTAATCAATGCTATCCCCTCTCCCATCTCGATCCCAAACACTCCTGGGGCCAAGTTTGGCACACTTTTATTTGATATTTGAAAAAGAACTGTTCAACAGTGTAACAGTATTTTTCTTTTTACCTTACCAGTGATGTTGATTAAAGCGGTTGTAACCCTAAAAAAAAAAAAAAAAAAAAAAAATTGATCCTGTTCCATTTAAAGCATGAATTAACGGCACAGTGCTTGCTTGCATAATCTAAAATACCTGATTGATCCTGCCTGATGCTACCCTCCCCTCTGTAAACGAATCACGTTTATTATGGCTGCTGATCCATGGTCAGTTTATGTGCCTCCATCATCCCGCTGTCTCTCCTCTCTCCCCCTCCCTCCCTGCGTGTCAGCTAGTCTATGCGATCTCCTCTCCAGACCTCCCCTCCTGCTGCAAAAATAACTGTTTTGTTCCTGGAATCCACTGTGTTAGATTAAGTTATGTGACCCAGTTTACGTGCTTTTTAAAAAAAATGCAGCTTTATACCTTATGTTATAGCGCTGCTCAGCTCTCACATGACTCCCCGCCGCTCTTTTCCTCTCGACTGAAGCCAGTGGGGGATTCTCAGCCCCTCCCGCTGTAGTTATCAGATGGGGAGGAGAGCAGCAGTATGAAATAAGGTAGAAACCTGCCTATTTTCTATAAAGCACATACACTGGGGCACATAACATAAAGTGGATGTAAACCTGATTCATTAAATTTGACCTAGGCACATATATCTGCAGTTTTCTTATCTCTCTCCAAAGCCCCAAGTCTCATTTGTTTCTGCTGCTCCGTTCTTCTATTATCAGCATGATAACTTCTGATAAGTTCTCTGACAACCAAGATAAAACCAGCCTGAAATTTGTGTCGGGGTGGGTACTATGTGTATCACAAGACTTCACTCCCAGTGCTGAACAGGAAGATAGAATTTCTAACACGATGTGCACTGTCTAAAGAATATAGCAAGCTGAAGACAGCATATTTGCATGTAAAACTTATGTAGGGAGATTTGTTTCATCCCTGTGTATTGTCTGAGTCTGTTCACTTCACTGGGTATATGTGAGGGTTTATATCCACTTTAATATAACACAATGGAGTCTAGGAAAAAGACACAGTGGCTTTACAACCACTTTAAATAGAGAACGGTAAAATGTTTCAGTGGAACCCCTTCATTCTTTAGAGTGTAAGCCCTATCGATTGGGACCCTCTTTTATTAAATTGTATTGTAACTTACCGTGTCCATCCATTAAAGGAGAAATCCAGCCTGAGCTTTTTAGGCTGGGCTTCTCCTCTGGGTCACACGAGTGGAATTTGTTTTGCACTCCTGTGACCCGTTTTCAGCGGAGAGTAGTCTGAAGTCACTGACGTCACTACCATCAGTCCAGGCAGCACATTATCCCGACTTCCCAAGTCTGGATCTGCCAGCTGCCTTGCCTGGTGGCAGTCTCAGCGAGCCACTGAGACGACCGCTCCCTGCCCCTCCACAACTCAATGGTCCAATGAGCGAAGAGAAGCAGAGAGGAGAGACGCTGACTGATAGTCAGCAGCTCTCCTCTCAGGGATCATTGAGAACTGAGCAGTCGGCGATGTTCGGTGGCTCGGTTCTCAGTGCAGAGACGGTGGCGGACAGATGCAGCATAGGTCTGATGCTGCAGCCACCTAGGAAAGTATGAATCTAAAAAGAAAAAAAACATACCATACTTCTCTTTTAAAGCTCTCTCTGCACCCAGAGCCCACCCTTTTTTAAAGCCTATTAGAGCCTCTAGCTCTAATCAGGTGCTAAATAAACACCCCTGCCATAGGAATTCATGTGCCCGGCATCCTGAAAGGGGCCGGGCGCATGGGTGGGGTAAGGTGACCATATTCTTAAAATTAAATCCGGGTTTTTTTTTTTTTTTTTACTAGTAATGGCGGCAATCAGTTACTGATAGCTGGACTGTGATATTGCTGTGGACAAATCGGACACTAATACAGTGATCAGTGCTAAAAATATGCACTGTCACTGTACTGACACTGGCTGGGAAGAGGATAACTTCTAGGGCAATCAAAGGGTTAAATGTGTGCCTAACAAGTGTTTTCTCACTGTGGGGAGGTTCTTTTACTAAAGGAAGGCATAGATCCCTGTATATGCTTTGCAGGAACACAGGATTAATGACTTCCATACTGACAAAATGGCGATCTGCCTTGTTTACATAGGCAGACCATCGTTCTGCCTATGTACATGCAATCAGTGGGTACCGGTGGACACTGGAGCCACTGATTGGCTCCCATACCCCGAAATGCAGAATCACGTATATATACACATGATCTTGCGCAGCTTTAAATCTGCTATCAGCAATTATGATAACTCACAGGCAGTAGACACTCTATCATGGCTCTGTCAGTGTGTCACATAACATGGCTGCTAGATGCTGAATTTGTTAACTTATGACCAATAAGTCCATGTTATGTGACACAGCCTCACTCTCCAGGCCCTGGCTACTACTGGGTGGGGACAAGGGAGCGGAGAAAGATCACTCCACCAGGGGAAGGTAAGGAGATAAACAGGCAGGCAGCTGGCCAGGACATGAGCCAAGGCAGAAGAACATGCAAGCGGAGCTGAATGGGCATGCGTCCGAAACTGAAGAAATGGTCCCTCTGCTCTGACCAGCATATTATAATCAGAAAGGGGCGGAGATAATGGCAAAAATAAACCCCCCTAAGCTAGTAGGTGCGGTGGAGTGGGGGTGTGTAATTCAAAATTGTTTTTTTATTCTGTACTGACTGTCTTTAAATTGTGCCAGCCCATGTTCAAATCCAAAAACAAAACTGGGGTCAGACTTGGTCCGGGGACAGTGTCCGCAAACCGGAGACTGTCTCTGGAAAACCAGGGATGTCTGGTCAACCTAGGGTAGAGGGAGCGGTGGCAAGTATAAAGGGGGCCACACCCGTGCGCCCTCAATCAATGCACGGGACGCCACTCGTAGATCAACTTCTGTACAGACTTGCTGCCCATACATGGATCGAAATTTGTCTGGTCCCTACTGAACTGGTAGAATTTTGATCCATATATGGCCAGCTTAACGCGAAATACCAAACCTTTCTCCATGGTGATGTTTAGAAGTGACTTTATTATATGCTATATACATTTTATTTGTTAGAGGAAACAAATACATAGTAGTTAAAATGCTAAGAATGTTGTGTTTTGTGTCTAGCTGTGAAACCGGCTTCTGTACAAGGACCTCGTGCCCTCCCTTTTACCTCAACTGACTCTCTGGCCAATCCTCCTAATATGTACTTACAAACAGCCAAGCTAAGCGAGATTCATGACATGTGTGCTTCTCTGCTCTCCAAAGTGCCACGTGGATGGAGTCGGGTATGTATACAGAGAGGTTACTATAAATAAGTAAGGCTTGTTCGTGTTTGGTAAAATATAACGGTAGAGGATGACACATTTTTTGTGTAGGATACTATGCTTACTCTGGGCAGTACTCAGGTTTGATGCATAGGACATCTTTATGGGTGAAGGCAGATGGTAGGGAGCATATTGATGTAAGCTATAGCCCCAAATCATTCACTTCTGCTAGCTCAAACTGTTTCATAGACAGGACATCTTTACTAGCAGTGGTTCCACTCAAAAGGCAAAGTTGTGGCCATCTTGGGATGAATATAAAACAACTTTAGACCTTTAATCCAATGGTATGAGTTCCTGGTTGTATCATGTAATAGAAAAATAATGTGAAAATAAATAGTAATTATAGGTTAGGATATCCCTAGTAGCCATTTCATTAACTGATGCTAAATCAAATTCCGTTGCATTAGATTTCAGATCAATATACAAATTGTCACCTTTTTCAATAAAAAAAAAAGAAAAAAAAAGAAGTACATTTACTAAGAGAATGTCCAAGGAAAATTGGCCTGGTCCCCTTAGTGGCTGAAAGCTGAGCTTAAAGGTCCTGTCCTTACATTTCAACTGTTTACTTTTACAATATCCAACATAACATATTAGCAGGATCCTGAGAACACGTGGCATTCCCTGTGCATATAGCAGCCATCTGTAGACAGTGGGGGCTTCATTGGAGATGGTGTTAACATTTCAAACAGATCACTGTTCTAGTTACTATGAAATAAGCAAAATGAATTTTGGTTACTAAAGACTGTATCTATAAAAACAATAAAGCAGTTGTGCATTTCATTTCTTTGCTTAAAGGATTTCATCAATGATCGTATAAAAAAGCTTGGTGGAGATACCCCTTTCAACCTGTTTTTAAAGAAAGAACTGCAACATCTCACATCAGCGTTGTCTGAAATTAGAAAGAGTTTACATGTGAGTGTTTTCATATTGTTAAACAGTATACTACCTACACATTAGGCTCAATTCACAATACTGACTGTACTTTGCAAATCTCATTGACTGAAAATAACGAACACTCTTCAATACCTGTCCCTCTCCTGGTGCGTTAACTTAGTGAATTCAGCCTATGTATCTTATTGTTGATAGAAGAATACATGGCTTTCAAGTATGTGCTGTATGTCTACAACAGATCTATTATTAAACAACAATCGGCACTATGCCTCATGGGCAGGCTGTGACATTACCAAGCCATCAAAACTACACACACTTTTGCTGCAAAATATCAAATTTGTTCTGCTCATCATAAATCAGTTTACCGCTTGTAGCTATCTCGAGTGTTTCCGTGTTTTTCATTTTGTTCTTCTTAAATCCCTAAGATGCCGCCCAAAAACACCCTGCACCTTCTAAGGCTCCTGGCAATGAACCTAAGTGCCAGAAGTTTAAAAATAGGCATGTTTTTTTACCACATCCAAAGTTTTTTCACAATTCGCGGGTGCTCTACGAACATGACCCCACACATTTCGGGGGTCGACTGCTCTAATAGGCATACAAAGCAGTAAACCTGGTAATTATGAGGTTTGTCTGGAGTGAAAAATTATTGTGACAGCTGGTGTTCCTCTGATGGGCTGGAGGTAGTCACATAATCAGTATGTTCAGAGAAGTGTGTATGAGCTAGTGATAGGTAGCTGTCCTATCGCGGGTAGAGAGCACTTTGAGTTGTCCTTACACAGCTTTTCCTCATCATGAAAATCAAGAGCAGATGCCATTTTGCATAGCAGATTCCCTAAAACCTTGTGGTGTTCTATAATAAATACATGTATTAGGGGGCACAAATGTGTGAATGAATAAGACACGTTCACAACCATTTAAACATTATTGGCATCTCCCTGTATATAGATGCAATTGGAAATTTAAAAAACTCTAGCAAAGCATGAAGAATTAATTTATTTCTCAGTAGGACTTTAATTTTATTTTGTTTTTCATAGGTAATAAAAGATTCTCTTGAATCACCCGACACATTAGGTGATCAGCTGTCTGACCCCAATGCTGTCACAATTGTGCATGATCTATATCACAAGAAAGCTCCCACACAGTGGTTCAAGATGGAATGGAACTTCCCCTGTCCATCTGATTGGTCTATCTCTTCATGGATACAAGATCTACAGCAGAGAGTAGCTCATTTTGAGAAAATACTTCAGTTGGTAAATACAGCAAAGCATATATAATGCACATTGTTTTATTCTCTAGAGACGTATGCTCTTTACATTCAAATTTCTTAATTATATTATTTTGATTGGTCAATTAAACCATGACCCTCAAGCATTATATTGCTGTTTACTGTGACCTTTGTGTTTTTGTTAATTTCTACTACATTCATGCTATCTCCACTTTATTCCCAAATCACCAGGGCCGTGAAAAAATGCCAACATATTGGCTTGGGGCTTTTCATAATCCCAAGGGTCTACTCTCTCTTCTTAAACAAGAGGCTATTCGCAGATACTCCGAGAGAACTGGAAATGCAGAATCAGTAGTGTTTAAAACTGAAATAACACAAAGAGACAAAGAACATGTAAGTGATGTGTAATTGTAATTTAGCAATGTATTGTACACATAAAGCTGAAGCTTAATCTGTTTTCTAGGTTGCATTTATCAGTGTAAACTTTGCCATTTTTATTACACACATTATTTTAGCCACAGTAATATCATCAGATCATGGCTGCTGGTAGGGTGCTGTACATAAATTCCTGAAAACATCACAGCACCCTACTCCAGTCCTCATGTCAAGAGCCCTCCATGTGGATGTCAGTCTGGAAGCATTCCTAGGCTAACTATCTTTACATGTAGGCTACTTTAGGTAACACTCACAGGTGATGTTGATCGTCAATGATTTATTTGTTCCAATCGTTTTTATTTTCAAAACAGCATACAGAACATTATGCTCAGATATTTATCAGAAGATTGTTGAAACAAGGATGCAATATACAATATATATACACATCCAGTTACCAAATGGGGCAGGCAAGGGACAGTAAGGCTAGAAAGGCAAGGGCTAGATGAGGCTGGATATCCCCCAGCTAGGAACTGGGATGGGCTTCATCTTACTTGCTACAGCTTCTAATGCCCACTGTGTGAAGCTTTCAGTGTGCCGTAAAATCAGAGTAAGCCATTTCAGTATAGGAAAGGAGTTGGTACAACTGTGTATTATTATTATAATACAGGATTTATATAGCGCCAACAGTTTACGTAGCACTTTACAATATAACAAAAAAAAACAGCCAGTTGCAATACAATAAAATACAAGAGGGTTAAGAGAGCCCTGCTCATAAGAGATTACAATCTAATAGGGTGGGGCAATTGGTACAAAAGGTTGTAACTGTGGGGAATGAGCTGATGGAAGTGATAAAAGACTAGTTGGAGGCGTGATAAAAAAAAATCAATGAAAAGAATTCATGGACAGCCGCACACCAAAATAAACCTAAAAAGGCTATGACTAAGCACTGATTGTTTGTGCGAACGCATCAGCTTTTTACCCCACTGCTTGCTGTGCTTTTTATCCTTTTTACACCAATAAAGGCTACCTTTTTAGGTTTATTTTGGTGTGCGGCTGTCCATTGAGGAGGACATTGATTGCTTATTGCATTTGCCTGGAGCGGCGGTCTCTTTTTCTTGGAGGCGTGATAGGCTTCCCTGAAGAGATGACTTTTCAGGGGTCGCTTGAAGGCAGCCAGAGTAGAAAATAACCAAACAGATTGATGTAGAGAGTTCCAGAGGATGGCAGAGGTTCTAGAGAAGTCCTGGAGATGAGCATGGGAGGAGACAAGGGAGCTTGAAAGCAGGAGGTCTTAAGAGGAGTGGGAAGGACAGTTTGGGTGATATTTGTAGACAAGATTGGTGATGTAGGTTGGGATAGAGTTGTGAATGGCTTTGTATCTTGTTAGTATTTTCAATTAAATTTGTTGGGCGAACAGCAGCCAGTGTAGGGATTGGCAGAGAGTAGTGGCAGACACTGAGTGGTCGGTAAGGTAGATGAGTCTGGCAGCAGCATTCATGATAGACTGAAGAGGGGATAGCCTATGGAGAGGTAGGCCTATGAGAAGGAAGTTGCAATAGTCAAGGCAAGAGATAACAAGGGAGTGAATGAATAGCTTGGTGGTTTCATTAGTTAAAAAGCGGCTAAACACTTTTGACAATGATTGTATTTGGGGCTGAAAGGACAGGCCAAAGTCTAGGATTACACCCAGTACCCTGGCATGAGAGGAGGGAATGATGGTTGCATTATTGACCTTGATGGAAAGTCATGGAGGGGGGCATGGGTGGGTTTTATTAATGCTAGAGGAGACTCAAGGAGTGAGGCGAGTAGAAATATATTTGGATGTCATCGGTGTAGAAATAGTATTGGAAACTGTGGGAGGTTATCAAGTGACCAGGGGATGAGGTGAAGATAGAGAAGCAAAAGGGGGCCAAGAACAGAGCTTTGGGGAATGCCTACAGAAAGAGGAAATGTAGAGGACACAGAAGGAGTGATATGAGGAGAACCAGAATAGAGCAGAATCTTGGTGGCCAAGGGAGTGGAGTTTATTGAGAAGGAGCACAGTGAGGTCTAGTGGGACTATGGAGTAGTTGCCATGGTTTTAGCAGTTAGACTAAAGTTCTGTTTTAAAGCATAACTGTACTTTTAGGATATAAACATCATTAAATAAACCTCCTCTCTCTCTCTACTATCATTCCCTAATCTTACACTTACCTGTACATGCTGCTTATAAATCTTGACTTCTTGAAGCCGCATCACCTTCTCATAAAAGGGCTCCCAGCTGTGTACAGTAAAATCTCTAAGGCAAAGGCACCATTAATGTTTCATGTGTGGCCTGGTCAGTAAGATTTTTTTTTTTGTGCTCTGCTGTCTGTGGTAAAACGAGCACAAAAATGGAAAGGCTGCGATGACCCCAAACAGACAATCAGTTAAAATGGGCTTTTAGGTGCCTTTCACACTACCCAACTTTTTTAAAATCCTGGGTGACTGACAGACACTAGGTGTCTCAATGGAAGACCAGAATGGGAGACTGCACCCATTGAGGAACCTTATAGCGGAATATGGCGAGTTTCCAACGAATACCTGGAGGTACCAGCATATACAGAATTTTTGTACTGTTTATTTATGGGAGGATTATAATGGCAGAACCTCTCACAGATTTTGAATCTTTGTGGCACAAAACAGCTTATGGATAGAGGTTTTCTTTCTACCTCTCATAAATTGTTGAATAGACAGTGTTACCACAGGCCTTCAATTTTTTGGGGAAGTGGGAAAGATCGAGCGAGATCGTTATTTTACAGACTTACAGAAACAGAATAGGCTAAGATTGGCACGCACATCTGATAAGTACTAAAATACAGGAGAAAAGTTTTAAACTTCGGTCTAGGTGGAACAGGGTCCTGAAGATGTTGGCCATTGCATACCCCTCAGTCTCGGATAGATTCTGGCAGGGCTGCAGGCAACAAGGATCAAATATCCACACCTGGTGAGAATGCCCAAAGATTAGGCCATTTTGGGCAGAGCTCAGGAATTTAATTTCTGAAATAACAACAGCTTCAATTTGGGACGATCCTATGCAATGCCCTTTTCATGGTACACAAAGTTCCATCAGGGCATGCAAACAGAGTATGGTCCCACACCTGTTGGATGTAGCTAAAGGGCTAATTTCAGCCTCTTGGGGGAAAAAAAAGCCACAAGGGCCCACCATAGAAAACTGGGTAAAACAGATTAAAAAAATTATGGAAGATGAGAAATGGGTCAGTACTAATAGATCAGAAGAGTTTAATGCTAAATGGGAACTATGGATAAACTATAGTATAACGAATAGGAGTTTATAGTTTCCTATTGTAAGGGAAGGTGCACACTACAGACATTTTTTCATACATTAAACCAAATGTATTATAGATTCTGCTCCAAAAGCTGAAATTCAAAAAGAAAATGTATCTGAGCTCAGTCCATTTCCTTTATTCTTATGTGCATTTCTGCATGACTGGAACTGTTGGGAGCTATGTCAAACTATCTCAGCAACTTACAATAATAACTGCATGCTAAATGACAATTTATTATATGTTTCTTGTATCGACTAACAAGGATTATATTTTCTATTTTAGATTAGAGATCCACCTCATGAAGGTATGTTTGTATATGGAGTCCACATCTGGGGGATATTCTGGAACAAGACAGATGGAGAGATTGTGGATTCCCCACAGAAGAGTCTAAACACATTACCAGTCATCCATGTGCAGTGTTTGCCCAGCTCTGAAAAATCTGGCATTAGTGATAATCCAAAAGTGTCAGATGTCTATATGTGCCCAGTGTACCTCTCCTTAACATCTGACAAACCGCCTGTTTTTACTCTAGACATCCAGAAAGAAAACATTGCTGGCTCTCGGTGGGCTCTCCGAGGCATGAAAGCAACCATACATCCCTTTTGATAAATCAGCATTTGGGAACTTATAATGCTAAAAGCAGTCAATTGTTTGCTTAAGCAATGTGGATACAGTTATTTCATGTTTCAGTATGTAGAAAGGCTCCATTCTTATAAAATAACAAGAAACACAAAATAAACATTATTTAAGTAAACAGGCATTGAGTGCATACTTTACTTTTTTTTGCAGCGTATGGGTTTATAAAAATCTTTGACTAAGGTATGTTATAGGTAATAGAAGTTGTATTTGACAAGGTCCAGAATTAATTCTTATAAGCGCTTTATATCTTAAATCCAGGTAGCTAATCCCTCACCATTCAGAGTGGTTTATTTCTAATCTTAGTACAAAAACGCTATGCATTTCTAATTATTACAATAGATATACTAGATTTGCAAGGGTACATTATTCTATCCATTTTTAGCTTTGTATGTCTTTGTATCTCTGCTAGTAAATTGTGTCAGCCATCAGCGTCTGCCTGGTAAACATCTCACCATATGCAGTGCTGACATTCTGCTCCCTCCCCACCCCAGCTATGAAACATTCGTCACAGGTTATTGCATCTCAGGAAGCTTGTGCTGGCCTTCTGCCCCAGAACTGCATTAGTAGTGTCTCACCAACAAAAATAATACCAGAACACATTTGAGATGGCTAATCAAACACAAAACAAGAAGGATTTGATACATGGAAATAACATTTTAATTTACAATAATGATATACTGTAGTTATTGGCTGCTTTGTTGAAAAGAGGAACAAAACAATATAAAACAGCAAATAAATGTTTACATGTATAAATGCAACTTTTTGACAGCATAACACAAGAGTTATGGTGGGGAGAAGCATTAGGAGACCGCTTTCCTCTTCACCAATCCCACTGAAGGGCACTGCAGGAAGCTTCTGCTAAGGCAGGGGTGCCCAACCTTTTGAAGCACGAGGGCCACTTAAGCAACTTGGTAACTAGTCGCGGGCCACAATGAGCAGAGCGGGCGGATGAAGGGTTACGACTACTCTATAGGCCCTCCGATCCACCCAGATGAAAGGGGACAAATTCCCTTCTGTTTTTCGGATTGGAGGTAGGGCCTAAGACTGCGTTCACACTGATGTGCTACTGTTTACCCACACCCACTGTGTCTATCCTGCGGGTTAGCTGAACTTTGCCATAGACTCCGCCTGTAGCAAAAGCTAGCTCTGTGGAGGAAGCATCGCCTTATGGGGCTCTGCTCCGCAACCTGCGATCTGGGCTTGCCAACCTGCCATTCCAGATCAGGAGGTCGTGGGCCACATCAGAGGTCTACGCGGGCCACATGTGGCCCCCGGGCCACTGCTTGGCCACCCCTGTGCTAAGGGGACACTGCCATTTGGTAGAACATTACTATATAAACAAAGTCACTTTACCATATCTTCTTCTTTTTAATCTGAGGATTAAAAGAACCACTGCATTAAATTGTGCTTTCTCCCATTGATGGTATTTTTTTTTTTTTAGTAAATAATTCCCCCCGCTCATTTAAGCTGGCCCTAGATCAGGCGAGGGCAAACTCGGTCCTCCAGCGGTTTTGAAACTACAAGACCCTGACAATCACAGGCATGACTCGGGAATGTCTGAGGCAAGGTTTTGCGAAACACGTCGGTCTCCACTGCTGCCATGCACATTCCGTTTTTGATGTCCTGTTTTACCTACTTAACTGTAAGTGTTTTTAACCGTTATTAAAACGCCTCATGTTTTACGGAATCACGCTATGTGCCTTTCCTTTCTACACATTGGATATGTTTGACCATCTCCAAGTCATTGATATCTTCCCTCGAGTGGCGGCTTCATTGCACCTACTGGTTGGATATCCGGATCCTTGCCGATTCACCTTCCACGTGTATATACACAGCTTTATTGACCCTTTGAGCGTAGGCTCATTAGGGTTCAAGACCTCTGGTAAGCCTCCCATCTTGGTGGCGGGTATTGTGTCATTGCACGATAAGTCCATTGGGTATCCGTTTCGGTTGAGAACTTTTTTTTACATCCAGTTGCATTGACCTATCAAGTTTCACCATAATACCACATTGGGACTTTTATTATTTGCACTGTTCACTTGGTGTTTCACATAGACCATCAGTGTCTTCTTATTATATCACTCAGCGCTATTTTTTTTTGTTTATTATGTTTTATTGATTTCCCTTTGTTCACTGGATTGTTTGTAGCTGCTCACTGTTTGGATAGCACAGCATTATTTTGTTTTTGTTCTCTATGACTAGACAAGGTGGTACTACTTTATCAATTAAAGAACATCAAATTGTCATTCCTGACTGATTACCTTTATGTTTTTTGTACTTAGATAAAAGAAAATATATACCTTAGACCCGGTTCACACAGGGGCGACACGACTTTGGCAAGGCAATCGCAAGATGACTTCAGAGGCGACTTGTAAAATGACTTCTGTATTGAAGTCAATGCACAGTCGCCCCAAAAGTCATACAGGAACCTTTTTCTAAGTCAGAGCGACTTGAGTCGCTCCTATTAGAATGGTTCCATTGAATAGAGCGCGACTTGTCAGGCGGCTGAGTCGCCCGAAGAGTCACCCCTGTGTGAACCGGCTCCAAGAACACAGGTAATGTGTGCCTGTCATTTTGTTTAAATAAAATAAAAAACTCATGCCATCTTGAAACAAAATTCCAACAGTGGGTGGTCATGCTGGTTTGGGAAACGTCAACTGAAAAATTAGCCAAACAGTGACTGCAGCCAAAAAGATGAAGGCACTGTTCAGGTATTTTGGCAGCCTCAGGCAGCTGCTGTCAGAATACAATGGCCAATAGCAGGAAATTTAGCGTGGATGGACATTGAGTTACATTTTTTGCATTCAGCCCAGCAGGCAAAGTTTGTTTGGCCAGCTTAGTGACTTATGCCCATAAAACAATGCTTATATTCAAAACCTTTTAAATACATTTTAGCATTCCAGACAGTATGGTTATCAAAAAGCAGTAAATAATTTAATAAATAAAATACGTTCTTTACTTTTATGCAGTGTTTATCTAGCTTATCCACAGGCAGAAAATGAATACATTGCATAAACTGTACAATTTGTGCGGTGAATTGCTATAATCTTACAAAAAAAAAAAGCAAAAATGATTTCCATATGTAAAAAAAAAAAAAAAAAAAAAAAAAGGAATTTTGAGGTTGCACTGACTGAAGTCACCTTACAAGAATACTAACACCTTTCATGTTAGGCACAGAAAGATCTTATACTTAAAGGGTAATTTCACCTTTACAGAAAAATCTGTAAGGTGAATTTACACAGGACCCCCCCACCCCCCCCACCCGACCTGGAGCTTGGCGATCACCTGCGTTGACACATCGGGTCGCCGTCTTACTGGTCCAGGGCTTAATCTCCAAAACGTACCTCGTCAGTAGGTACATTTAGGAGCATTGTAATTTGGGTGCACAGGCACGGGGTCCAGTGTAAGTTCACTTACACTTTAAAGTGGAACTTTAGTCAGAAAGTTTAAGTCCTGCTAGATCACTTCAGGCTGGACCCTTTTGCAGGTATAGCTATGTAAAACATTAAAAATAAGTCCCTATACTGTTTAAAGTCTCACCCTGCTCTGCACATGCTCAGTTGCTCTCCATTTTTAGGCACTGCTGAGTTTGTAGAGGCCGACCTACTGACAGCCTTAAACCCTCCTATCCTTTACAGCCAAGGAGCTGCACATATGATCAGTTATAAAACCAGACTTTTTTTTACAGTTTGGTTGAAGGATCAAACAAAATGTAACAGTTAGCAATCCCAGCATTCTAGGAATGTAACTTTTTGAAACTGTTAAATCAATGGGTTTAGTTCTGCTTTATGATTTATTGCGGTTCAGGATCTCTGGGTTTCAGCAAAATGGCAGCCTCCAGCAAGAAGAAACAGAAGTAATGCTGGAGGCAATTTACAGCACACACTAATTTTGGTGGCATATTTATTAATGTGGAATGTAATTTCCTTGCTAAAGTACATTGGCCCAGATTCACAAAGCACTTACGCCGACGTATCTCGAGATACGCCGTGCAAGTGCAAATATGCGCTGTCGTATCTGTGCGCCGTGCCCACAAAACTAGATACGCCTGAAAATAGGCTTCATCTGACCGACGTAACTTGCCTACGCCGTCGTATCGTGGGCGCATATTTACGCTGGGCGCATTTGCCGCTCCCATTGATTTTTCTATGCACATATGCAAATGAGGGAGATACGCCGATTCACGAACGTACTTGCGCCCGGCGCATAATATACGTTTGCATAAGTCGTACGTCCGGCGTAAAGTTATTCCCCATATATGAGGCGCAACTCATGCTAAGGTATGGACCAGGGAACACAGCCGTTGTATTTTACGACGTTTACGTAGTACGGGAATAGGGCTGGGCGTAGGTTACGTTCACGTTGTAGGCAGTGATCCGTCGTATCTTAGGGAGTAGTTCCGACGTGATTCTGAGCATGAGCACTGGGATACGTCCACGGGACGGCGCATGCGCCGTTCATTTTAAGTATTTGTATGGCACTCGGCCCATCATTTGCATGGGGTCACGCCTCATTAGCATGGCTCACGCCCACTTCCACCTACGACGGCTTACGCCGAGGGAACCCAGCGCAGTTTGGGAGGCAAGTGCTTTGTGAATTTGGTGCTTGCCTCTCTGCGCTACGTCGGCGTAGCATATATTAGATACGCTACGCCGGCATAAATATGCGCCAATGTATGTGAATCCGGGCCATTATTTTTTATCAAGTTGGTATGAGTAAAATTCAGCTTTAAAATTACAAGTGAATCAAGTTTTTTATTGTCAATTGGCTGAGCAGTTGCTCAATAATAAATCCATGTACACAAATCATCTTCACAATCCAAGGTTTTACTGTATTAGTCAGTGAACTGGATTCAATAAAACATTCGTTGTCGGAAAATCTGAAAATTGTCCGATGGAGCATACAAACTGTTGGGTTTTCTGACAAAACCCTGCCATCACACATTTGTTGTCGGAAAATCTGATCGTGTGTACAAGGCTATACAGAGGAAGATGTTTTGTAACCGACACTTGTGTGAACTATCTGGTAAACACCATGTCAGGCTGAAATGAAACGCCTACTCTAGGCTGTTGGTATATGAGAAATGGTATCATCCACTCTTTTCCTGTACATCTCTCACCTGCTGCAGATTAGAAGTTTAATGTTGGGGCACACATGAAACATTATAGGATTGCACATTGAATTTACATTCATTGGAACACACTTAAAATATATAACCAGCATACGCATCAAAATTAACATAGCACTTATCAAGAGACACAAGTAACAATATTTTATACAGGACAATAACCGAATCAACTAAACTGTCATAGTATTTTAATAAAATTTACTTAAAAGTTGACCTGTCACCAACAAATCAAACATTAAAAAAGACAACATATAAATGAACATACTAGGACTCACATTATGCGTAGCTTCTTAATAAACTATTAAGTATTACATCTCTGCAAAAAAAAAAGGGGGGGTTTCCAGCTTATTTGAGGCAATCAGTAATGAAAAACATTAAAGTTATATTATCAGATCCCTACTGGAAATCATTTATTTTCCATGGTTTCCATACTTCTTGCACGAGAAAGGGCAAGCTGCTTAACAAAGTAGCATTTTCCTCTCCTTTCAGTCTAATGCCTTGTACACACGACCAGTTTTCACAACGAGAAAACTGACATTTTTATATTGGTCATGAAAAAGTCGTGTGTATGCTCCCTAGCTGTTTTCTCAACAAAAAAACTGCCTGCAAAAAAATTGAAACCAGCTGTCTTTTTTCTCGTCGCGTTTCCCGTCAGTTTTTTTCTCGTCGTGTGTATGCTTTTCCGAGGGGGAAAAAAAACGTGCATGCTCAGAATCAAGTAAGCAGCCCAAAGGGTGGCGCCATTTGAAAGTAACTTCCCCTTTATAGTCCAGTCCTACGTCACCGCGCTTTGGTCGGGCGTTTTTTTGCATGAACATGTGTATGCAAGTCAGGCTGGAGAGGAATCACGTCGGGAAAAACTTTGTTTTTTTCCTGCCAAGAAAAATGGTCGTGTGTACGAGGCATTAGGGTTGTTCAGCACAAAACCCTCACTGATCATCAAGCTGTGTCTCACCTACCCATGTATCTGACTTGGTTAGTAATTTATAGTTTTAGAAAGGCTCATACTGGAACAGGTAGTAGACTTGTAAATTTTAAGTTCAAGTTAAGCAGGAATCCCCCATTTAAAAGAAAGCAACCATCATCTGGGTGGAAGCAATTTATTAAAGACTATCAATAAAAGGAGTAATCTCTTTTACTGGCAGCAGCAAACTCGCTGCGTCTCTCATGAACGATGTAGGACATTCTCACATTTCATAATACATTTCAGCTTTTAACATAGTCTTTGGATTGGCCAGTAACAATGTCCAATAATGCCCACACAAGTAAAAAAAATAATAATCCCGATATGCTGTCTGCTTTACACTGGGCCATCATTCAGTAACATTCATGCAATAAATTAACTAGAATATGTGCATGCCAGCACAATCACTAACATGACAATGCAATAACTCCGTGGACTGCACTACAGGCCCACGATACTAAATTCCCCCTTTACAACACACGTGACCAAACATTTCACTAAAATATAACACCTTATTTAACAATCGTCATTCATTATATAATTTTGGGTCTAAAATTTTCTTACGGTTTTGGTGTCAAGTAAAAAATTTGCGTAAAATATTTTGTTTAAGAGAAACTATTCTTGGAAAATTATACAGGCTGTCATCGCAAAACATGCCAAAAATATGAGATTAGCAATGGCAACACTTTTTCCTGAAAGTAAAGGATTTTCCTGTATGTACTACCTGAGGAGGTTTGGAGCGGTGTTCTTTACGACAGGCTGTTAAGCTGGGCCTATGCTGATCAAATTTCGAACAGTTGCTGATGAACGGGGCAAAATATGCCTTATCGGTGACCTGTTGACCCCCCACTCCCGCTTTACATCCTTCAATTAAAAGATCAAACGAGTCAGGTGGGAAATTTCTGGCCAAACAGTGGCTGCGTCCACAAAGATGAAGCTGCTTTTCAGGTATCTTGACAGCTACCAGCACCATCTATCAGAAGACAAAAGCCACAGGTGGAGATCTGTTCATCCACCATGTATAGTTTGGATGAGGGAATCTATTACATTTATTTTCATATTCAGCTTGTAAACAAAAAAGGTCTATGCATTTGTGGCCAACCTTAAATGGGTGACTCCAGTGACTTTGGGGGGGGGGGGGGACATTAGTGACACAAAATAGATACAAATCAAACGGTCTCTCATTTTCACCTTCTGCACCTGCAATCCCGGCCGGCCAACTTGAACACTTGCACTGCAAAATATTTAGCAAATCGAGATGAGACAGAATTTTATTCTCAACAAACAAAATTCTAGGGAGTGGACAGTGGCAGTTTTTATTCTGTTGCAATGCTACTTTAGAGCAGCAGCAATTGGGATTTATTAAATCAGCTTCTTTATTTGATTGCTCCAGTTAGGCTTTGTCTTTGTGGTAACAAAATGGACAAATTGTAGCCCAGGTACACTTGACTACAGGACACCCCTGACAACCAGCAAAAAAAGCAGACAGGGCAACCATGCCCCTGGAAATAGAAGAAGAGTTCTAAAAGGTGTATAGAAAGGTAAAGCAAATATAATTTGATAGAAAAATGTACAGTATATATTATCAAGTTAAACTTGCCTTTATTATGTGTATGGGTTATGATCTCTCGCTTTCATTTAACTTTGTATTTCATATAATCTTCAGCATCTTTGTTCTAATGTCTAGTGAACTAGGGAAGATAGCATTTAAATGGCTAATAGTTATTATACGGGAACAGCAGTACAGGGAATATTAGAAGTATACCAAATTTCCTCACATACGATCTCAATGTTATATGGGGGAAAAAAAAAAAGGAGAAAAGAAAAGACAGACAAACTCTCTAGTTAGATGCTTCTAGTTGTATTTTGCAACTAGTTCTTTTTTTGTTGCATCAGCTGCTAAACTACATAATAAAAATGGTGCCTTGGATATACATAAAAACGAGCTGGCGTATGGCTTTCACACACTACTAGCTCTTTCAGAGAAACTCCGCCCTCATGTTTCTTTTCGGATTCTGCGAGCAATTAAACTCAATAGCATCAATTTCTCAGCTAAACAAGGAGAATGTGCCATAATATTTTGACATGCCTAACTATAATAGAATGGAGAGATCCCTTGGTTTATTTTGCTAGCAGTGATTTGTGCCTCCCCCTTAATCATCTGAATTACAGGTTATAGAATCCTCTTTGCTACCGCAACATATTATTCAGCAGGAACCCTCTTGCTGTGCACAAGCCAACAGAAACTGTCATTGTTCCCTCCAGAGAAACAGATTAAAAATAGCATTACTAGCTTGTGCACTGGAAAGAATAAATTGAGTTTAGTTCAAGCTCCGTTATAGATAAAGAAATAATGCCTGCAGTCAAGTATTGTACCTAAAGAGCTTTTAAACCTTTTGTTCAAACAGGATAAATATAATCAAAATGACTCCTTGAAGGGGGTGCTTCACCCAGTCATGGTGGATCCAAATCACCAGGCAGTATAAGGCATGAAGCTGGTCATCTACTCCCGCTTTGATTTTCCCTTTCTCTTTTTCCGTCCGGTCTCTACACCAGATTTGTGGTTATCTACTTTATGCACTACGCCATTGGCATATGCCCCACCATTTGTAATCGCTTTCCCATTTTGGACAGGTTTTCCACTTCGTGCTGATCCTTTGGGCTCTTTGTATGTCCGATAGTAGAAGTTAGCAAAGAGAACTATGAAGGTGATGGCATATACAATTAGAGCCCAGTGCATCCATTTTGGAAAGGGGCAATCAGTGTAGAGAGAGAGTGCAGTGTGGCCAATAGTGACGTGGAACTGGACCTACAATGCCAAAAGAAACCATAAAAGATTATAACAGTATTCTATGAAGATGACCATTATTATCACAACCCCCAAAAAAATAAAGTTTAATTTACCAGTTGTAAAATTGTCAAGTATCGCTTCCACCAGAGATATTTCTGGAGATGGGGTCCACAAGCTGCTAACCCATAATACAAGTACATCACTACATGAATCAAGGCGTTCATATGTGCTCCAAAAAAGGCTGTAAGATAACAGACAATGTACATAGTTAATTAAAAAAAAAAATGTCAGTGTGAGTTAACAAACACATCAAGAAATATCAATTCTGAAAACTTCAAATATGCAGTGCTTTTTAAAACAGTAAAAACACAAAGTTGGAGTAGAATTAATTGGAGCACACAACATAGTAATTCTGTTTGGTTTCTGGAGGGGGGGGGGGGAGAGGGGGAGGGAGAGAGGGGGGGGGAGGAGGAAGAGGGGGGGAGGAGAGGGGGAGAAGGAGAGGGAGGAAAAAAAAAAAAAAAAAAAAAAAAGAAGGAGAGACTGGGGCCTCTTTGAGGCGGTCAATTCCACCATGCTTCAAGCCCATAAACCACCTCACAGGGTTTCCCACTCTTCCAAGAAGACCTGTTTTCACTGATGTAAGACTCCGCGGTACAATCCCCATAACCTTTGAAGTTTTTCAGGTCCTTAGCTTCTTTTAGTCACAGGTAGATCAGTGTCCAGCACTGAGTACCATTAAAGAATAAGCCTTTATATTGAAGTCATTATTGTGTTTATTATGTTACACGTTGGTAGGAGTCTGCTGTGGGCGATAGCCATTGGGCTGACCTCCTTTACCCCTGCACATTTATGACTATTCTTCGATTGTAACACTTCATGTTATTTGTATATTTGTTAAAATACCAATAAATATATTTTCAACTCTAAAAGAATTATTTATTATTATTATTATTATACAGGATTTAATATAGCGCCAACAGTTTGCGCAGCGCTTTTACATCAGGGAAGACAGTACAGTCACAATACAATTCCAATACAGGAGGGATCAGAGGGCCCTGCTCGTTCATTAGAAGCTTACAATCTAGAAGGGAGGGCCAAGTTGTGGAACAAAGGGTTAGTAGCTGTGGGGGATTGATCAGATGGAATCACCAGTGCGCTCAGCCTATCAGCGGCCCGCGACATTTTGCTGCGGCCGCTGATAGGGCTGAGCGCATCTGTGAGTCCTCCGAACCCGCAGGAAGTGGAAGAGCCCGGGGACCGGAGAACGGGACGGCGATATCGGAAACAACGGGGGATCGTAGGCAGGTAAGTGAAAAGTTTTATTTTGTATAGTTTTACAGCCCGGGCACAGCCGGGGGTTAAAAGTTTTAGCTTGGGAGAACTCCTTTAAGCTTTGCATTTTTGGTTCTTCAGAAGCCTCCTTTCAAACCTATCTGGGAGATTCCTTTGCAGAACATCACCTATCTAGTAGCCATCACTTTATCAAGGGGGGGGGGGGGTTCGGAGCCAGCAGCCTTGTTCTACAATGCTCCATTCTTTTTTGTCTTTACAAGGTAACGGTAGCTTTGAGACCTAGGCCCTCATTTTTGCTTGAGGTCATTTTTGTCCAGTCTCAAGCCATCTGAAGAAAATTTCCCTCCGCTTGCTTGATGTGAAAAGGCAGCCTCAGCTGTATCTCAGAATTCTAAAGAAAAATATATGCCAAAATCATCAGCTCTTGTTTCTCCTCCGTGTCAAGTGGCTGCTGTGGCAGTTAGAAGAGAACCATCTCCTCCACCAATGAGGGAAAAATGGAAGTCAGCGAGTGACATCACAGCTTTGTGTAATTCAGCCCTGTTGTCGTGCCCAAAAAAATAAGAGGGGGAGTGGGGAAGTATCTACACTGTGATTTCTTACAAACTGTATAACTGTGCTTTGTACTCCAATGAAATGGAACGGGAACATACAAAGCTGGGTGGAAACACCCTAGACCAGGCCTGCCCAACCTTTTGAAGAGCGAGGGCAACTCAAGCGATTTGGTAACCGTCATGGGCCACAAAAAGCAGAGCGGGCGGATGGCAGGACACAGCCCACTCTACTCTATGGAGCCCACTCTAGTCTTTTTTTTTTTTTGCGGATCAGATATGAGGTAGGCGGATGTAAAACAGACATCTACCACTCCTTAGAGGTGAATGGAGGGTCCGATTGGGTCAGACTTAGGGGCCCAAGGCTGCTTTCATACTGACTGATGTGCCGAGGTTTACCTGCACCGTGGGTGCACCTTTGGCTTTCCTGACGGTTAGCTGCACTTTCCCATAGACTTCTATTATATTCTGGAGGTGTGGAGTACCTTCAGAAAGTGCACCAAGCTCCCAGGTTATTACAGAAGTCTATGGCTCAGTGCAGGTAACCCGCAGGTGCGCTGCTCTGCACCTGCTGACCAGTTTGATAGCAGCCCAGTAACCACTGCAAAAAAGCCCAATATATACACACCTAGATTTTAGTAATAAACTTACCTTTAATAACAGTATCCTATTTTATTCCAGATCAGGAGGACGCAGGCCACATTAGAGGGCTCCGCGGGCACATGTGGCCCCCGGGCCACTGGTTGGGCACCCCTGCCCTAGACTTTAGATCAAGCTTTAGTCTAGACCATGGATTGTAAGTTCCTGGAGGGCAGAGATTGATTTGAATTCATAATAAATATGTAAAGCGTTCTATAAATTGACAGAGCTATATAATTACCTGTAGTGATCACAGGTAACAAAATTTAGGTTTTGGGTAAGTGGACCATGCCATTTCATATCCAAAAGGCTCCATCCAATACAACCTCTGCTGACTTAGCATTAGGCCGACCATACTCTGACCACACTTACTGTGTTCTTAGTGCAGGCCAGTGACTCAAAAAGTACTGTTGCAGGACTGGCTAACTCAACAAATTAAAGTGAAAGCTTGGGCATAACAGACTTTATTAAACTTCTGAAATTTTCCCCAAACATTCCTCTTCTCTAAAAACAATTAGACTTGATTGCAAGTTGTACTGTCAAAGTCTCCTATGTACCTTTTACATTTAATTTGTTTTCCAAGATGAAAAAACACATCTAGTTTTAGCGCCAAACTACCAAAAAGCAGCATTGAAATTAAGGGTGGAATCAAGCAGGTAGAACAACCCACTGGCTCCTTACATTTGTTAAGGTTCTCAGGAACGACATTTTTGCAGAAGTTCCTAGCTTCCAGGACCACACTCCCACAGTTGGAATTTTTTTACATCATTGAAGAGACAGTAGTGAGGATGGTTTTACAGTAGAGCAATGGAGTCCCAAATGAACAAAATGATACAGATTCTACCGCCAGCATCCATAAAAAAAGTATCAGGAAGTAGCAGTAAGCAGTATTGTTTCGGACAGAATAGGACAAACATTTGCAAACAATGATATTATACAAGTCTACCAAGATTACAGCAATACATACATTGTCCTCCAGCAACCCACTTGATTCCGATCCACCATAAGGTAAACATTGTACAGTGGTGATACACATGGAGGAAACTAATTTGATTAAATTTCTTCCTTAGTATAAAAAATACTGTGTCAAAGTACTCCACTCCTTTCGAGACATAGTACCACCACAGAGCAGAAGCAACCTGTAACAAGTAACATGGGGAACAGTGAGCGAGAAGAACACGTGACATTCAAATAAGAAATATGCAACTTAATTATAGATTTTAAAACATAGAAGCTACTAAAAATCATTGATCAGCTTCTGAAGGGCCTCTGAAGGCAAGAGCTCCACAACTCAGTTTCTAGATCCACCCACCCATAAATGAGTATTGTACATGTTCTACAATACAGAATACTTGCAGGATTAAGGCTAAACCACTACTGGACTGCACATTTTTTTTTATTTCAGACATGCATACTAAAGATGCATGGATATCAATTTTTGACAGATATATAAAAAAATCACAAATTACTCATGTATTTATTTATTAAAGCGTAGAAGACAGGCATTTAAAAAAAAAAAAAAACCCATGCAAGAAGGCAAAAATCACATAATGTGCCAGTATGCATCGCACACTAGCACAATATGCAATACTTACTTTAGAACAAAGCCCTCGAGTGGCACGCCGTCACCGCTGACAGGGTTTCCATCTTCACACGGTCTTCCTTCTGGGTTCGCGGGCTCCGGCTATGAATGGCTGACCCACAATGAGGTCACTCCCGTGCACGAAAGCAGAAGTTACAGGCTCGGCACGAAGCTCTGAAAGGAAGGCATGTGTATGCCAACCCTTCAAAGCACATTCGGCGGTGACGTCACCAACTGCATTCCATGTGAATATCTTCTAAACAGTGCAAATTTAAGAGATATTCGCTGTACCTATAGTAAGCTACGCAATCCATCTCTGTGGGACTCCCCCTATACCTCTACATCTAACTGCAGAAAAGCTTTGAGTGATATAAATGAAAGCCTAACATCCTTCTGTATACATATAGACAAATATAGCTCATCTTCAACTGTTTTGAACAAGCAGATGGGGCCGTACATATAGCAAATTGCATGGTTTGCAATACATAAATATGTGATTATAAAACAAAGAGAAATATCCTCAAGGTGTAAAGATAATTCCTTTTATTTTTTATTGTATAACTCGTCTTTCATCTTTCCATGTGTCAAGAAGTATATAGATCTTTGTTATTGAGGTTAACAAGAGAAATATTTGGCACACTAAGAACCGCAAGCACAAACTTGTTTTACCATATTTTGGCACATATATACAGCACGATCATGAAGTGCATACGGTTTTCTGGCTAAATCAGGGGTTCTGTAAATGTGTTTTACATGAAACAAAAAAGGTACTCTGTCTAGATATTAGCTTTCAATATTCCCTGCTTAGCATGTGGGTGAAGGTGCCCAAGTGGAGACCTGTAGAGAGCGCTTGCTAGGGGGGCTGATGCTGCCGTTTAGGTCACACTCCAACTTAAAAATCGATCTTTCTCCACAGGAACACAATTATCTTCTTGTAATCCGCGGCTCAGCTTCTGTAACACTTCACATTGTTCATCATTACACTTCTCTCACTTTTGTTGTGCAGCTTTTTTGAGCTGGTACCACTGAGCTTCTACCAGACTCCACCAGCCCACTAACCCAGTGTTTCTCAACTCCAGTCCTCAAGGCACCCCAACAGGTCATGTTTTCAGGCTTACCATTATTTTTCACAGGTGATTTGATTGGTTTCACTGCCTTAGTAATTACTCCAGCCGTTTTTATCTAAGGGAAATACTGAAAACATGACCCGTTGGTGTGCCTTGAGTACTGGAGTTGAGAAACACTGCACTAACCTATCACCTTACTCCCAGTGACTACTCCCTAGTGAATACAAGGAAGCTTGACTTGTGTACAACACACATGCTTATTATTCTCCGAGGCCTCACTTCATCTTCTATGACTTCTAGGCTATGTTCCTAGGATGCCCTGTGCAGTGAATCAGACCCAGTATTGGGGTTCGGGTCATTAGAGAAGAAGCCTAAGCACACAAACTCCTTCACTAACAGGGCCTTCCCGTTATCTTTACCAAGTCACACCGCTACCTGACCGGCTGGCTGCTTATGCACTTGACACTAGTACTGTAGTCATTAGCAATGGCAATATATCCTCCTCTGAATAGCTCCACTGCACGTTAGACATTTGTACAGCATCTATATTATGTCTCGTACCCTAATAAGCCCTGTTCTTGTGATATTCCATACACATATGCACCCTTTAAGGTTGTCCTAAAGTAACTTTAGAAGAGGTCAAATTGAATAACATTAAAAACATTCTTTACCGAAGGTGTTTAACCACTTCAGCCCTGGTAGATTTGGCTGCTCAATGACCAGGCAATTTTTTGCGATACGGCACTGCGTCGCTATAATTAACAATTGCCCAGTTGTGCAATGTTGTACCCAAACAAAATTTACGTCCTCCCCCCCCCCCCCCCCACAAATAGAGCTGTATTTTGGTGGCACTTGATCATCTCTGTGGTTTTGTTTTTTTGCGATATAAACAAAAAAAAGAGCGCCAATTTTGATAAAAAAAACTAAATATGTTGTACCTTTTGCTATAACAAATATCCCCAATTTTTTTTTTAAATCAGCTCTCCACCCTGATTTTTTTGAAATCTGAGACAAACTAAAAAATTCAGCAGTTTGAACAGATGTAGAGAAGAAAAGACTGCAGATAGACAGATATAACTTATGTAGGAGGATTTTTTTTAATCCCAGTGTTTCACCTGACTTCACTGGGTGTATGTGAGGGTTTACAACCACTTTTACATTCCTGGCATGGAACTAAACCCTGTTAAAGCGGGGATTCACCCGAAAAAAAAAATGTTAACATTAGATTGAGGCTAATTGTGGGAAGTACTATCGGGTGTTTTTTTTAAAAATCAATGGAGTACTTACCGTTTTAGAGATAGATGTTCTCCGCCGCTTCCGGGTATGGACTGCGGGACTGGGCGTTCCTATTTGACTGACAGCCTTCCGACCGTCGCATACATCGCGTCACGAGTTGCCGAAAGAAGCCGAACGCCGGTGCGGCTCTATACGGCGCCTGCGCACCGACGTTCGGCTACTTTCGGCAACTCGTGACGCGCTGTATGCGACGGTCGGAAGGCTGTCAATCAAATAGGAACGCCCAGTCCCGCAGACCACACCCGGAAGCGGCGGAGAACATCTATCTCTATAACGGTATGTACTGCATTGATTTAAAAAAAAAAAAACACCCGATTGTGCTTCCCACAATTAGCCTCAATCTAATGTTAAAAATGTGTTTTCCGGGTGAACCCCCGCTTTAAATTGATGGGTTTAGTTTCACTTTAAGTCTCACATGAGGGGGGAAAAAAAAAGGCATTAAAGGCCCTCATAAACTGCAATACCATTTTTGAGGAAAATGTTGTCTTCAGTGTTCTACAACAGCAGTCCCCCACTTTTTTAGTACCAGGGACGACTTTTGTGTCAGCCAATCAGCCTTGCTCTAAGTAAATAATTTAAATACTAGGAAGCCTGCGGGCCTCAATTTTGAGTGGGGCAACTCACACTTTCATGAGTGAGGGATGTATCCCACTCGTTTTTTTGAGCGGTCTATACATAAATACATTTTGTGTATGCTCACACAGATTGTATGCCATGATCAATTAATTATTTAGAGCCTATATGAGTAATATATATATATATTATATATATATATATATATATATATATATATATATATATATATATATATATATATATATATATATATATTTTCATGTCTTTTTGGCTTTTCTTCTCAGTGACACGTTTGCAATAGGTGGGTACATGCCTGTACATGTTCATACAGATATTCAATTGATGTGTACACATGTATGACCTTGCTGGGGTAGCATTTGTACATGTTGGTCTTTAAAATGATATATAGATTTAATACCATTTTGAGACGTGTATGTGTATACCTCCGGTACCAAAGTCACTGTAATGCTGTAAGGTATACTATTTTTTTAGTATCGGTTTTGTTTTTAGGTTATGCAGGATACTTCTGGTTAGGATGTTTTATTATCTATGGCTAAACAGGTGATCAGGGTTCCTTTTGGGATGATAAATCACCTGTTTATGTTTCATTGGCTACACACGGGTGTTTTCAATTTCTAGATTGAGTGCATTCAGCTATTCACATATCCATACACCTGTGTGTTTGACCATTATTCCAGCTATAATTTAACCGGTTCCTTACTGAGTCATTGAAAAATGAAGTTGGCAGTAATCTTCCCTCCCTCCGGGTGGACGTCATATGATGTCCTGGGTTTCCCGGCTGTCTAGGGAGCGCGCGTGCTCCAACCGCATTGCTCGTGACACGGTGCGCGTGCCCGGCACCCGCGATCACAGCAGGACTGTGGATCTTTGTGTGTAAACACACAGATCCATGTCCTGTCAGAAGAGGAGACCGATGTGTGTTGCCAGTACAGAGGAACACACATCGGTCTCCTCCCCCTACAGTTAGAATCACTCCCTAGGGAACAGATTAACCCTTTGATCGCCCCCTAGTGTTAACCCCTTCCCTGCCAGTCACATTTACACAGTAATCAGTGCAGTTTTATAGCACTAATCGCTGTATAAATGTGAATGGTCCCAGAAATGTGACAAAAGTTTCCGATAGGTCCGTCGCAATGTTACGGTCACAATAAAAACAAAAAACAAAAAAAACGGAGATCGCCGCCATTACTAGTAAAAAAAAAAAAAAAAAAAAAAAAAAATCTATCCCCTATTTTGTAGATGCTATAACTTTTGCTCAACCAATCAATATACGCTTATTGCGATTTTTTTTTAACCAAAAATATGTAGAATACATATCGTCCTAAACTCAGGATTTATTTTTTTTATTTATATTTATTAAAATCAGAAAGTAAAAAAGTGTTGTTTTTTTTTTTTTAAATTGTCGCTCTTCTTTTGTTTACAGCGCAAAAAATAAAATCCGCAGAGGTGATCAAATACCACCAAACTAAAGCTCTATTTGTGGGGGGAAAAACAAAGATTTCATGTTGCATTACCGCGCAATTGTCAAAGTGCGAGTGATGAAAACTAAAAATTGTTCTGGGCAGGAAGGGGGTGAAAATTTCCTTTATTGAAGTGGTTAAGCACCAGGAAAGGTGTGCTGATCTGTCTTTTCACTACCATTTGCTGTATGGATTGTCGTTTTAATATTTGGACCCAAAAAAGGTGATTGAAGCAGAGTACGGCCTTCCAGGTGTTCTTCTTTCACATGTTCTACAACATACATTTGTTATAATAATCTTCTTTTTCACTTCATATAATGTATAAACCTGATATTTATAATATAGCCATGCAGAAAGGTGCCATAGAGAACAACTATTATGGCATGAACAAAAATCATCACCACACAATGTTCTGAGACAATAATCAAATATAATACTTACTCTGACTTCATTCTCATCATCAGAATAATCTACAGATTGACAGAGGTAACTGTATCCTGCTGCTCTGGCTCCTAAAAAAAGCTGCAAGATAAAAAAAGATTCACATTCAGACATCGTATGAGTCAGTGCGAAGATTAGTGCTGAAAGCAGAGACCCACAATGTTGTAGCCAGTGAATGGAAGGCTAGCTGCTTACTGGGAGTCTGTATTCTGCACACCACTATTTATAAGAGCAACTGCAAGGGCCCTTTCACACAGGCTTTCCGATCAGGTCCGCCTGTCAGTTTTTTAGGCGGACAGGATCGAACGCTCCATTCAACCCTATGGAGGGTCGGGTGTCAGCGGTGGCACCGATATCCGATCCTGTCCGTGAAATCTAGACAGATGGAAACCCTATTTTCCATCCATCTGGAGTAGGGATGAGCTCCGGTGTGTTTGCACACTCCACGTGCAGAGTCCGCCAGGAAGTCTGCACGGCGCTAATCACAGACAGGGAGACATTTCCCGATCTCTGCAGCCGAGCATCGGGACAATGTCTCCCTGCCTATGATTAGCGCAGCGCCGTGCAGACTCTGGAGGATAGGATCGGATTAAAAAAACGGACAAGCGGTCTGTTTTCATCTGATATCAAGAGGAGAGCGGGGCTCCGACAAGTCACAAGACACCGCACAGTGATTGGAGACAGACCTGTCATCCGCCTGCTCAGCGGATCGATCCCTGCTGACTAAAGTGGAGATCGTACACGGACAAGCCTGTTTCAAAGGGCCCCCAGGGCCATAAAAGTTATATCCAAGAGACAAAAATATACAGAATGATTATTTAAAATATAAAAAGGAGGGAAATAGAATAACATAACAATACCAAAAATAATAATAAAAAAAACAAAAAAAATAAAAAACATAAAATGTTATGAACACTGCTCTAATGCCGCGTACACACAATCGTTTTTCTGGTTGTAAAAAATGACGTTTGATGATGTCATTAAAAATGATCGTGTGTGGGCTTCAGAGCATTTTTCGGGTTCTGAAAAACGGGCAAAAAAATATTCGAACATACTCTATTTTTTAACGACGTTTTTAACGTTGTAAAAAATGGTCAGGTGTGTGCTTTAACGACGTGAAAAATCCGTGCATGCTCAGAAGCAAGTTATGAGATGGGAGCGCTCGTTCTGGTAAAACTACCGTTCGTAATGGAGTAAGCACTTTCATCACGCTGTAACAGACAGAAAAGCGTGAATCGTCTTTTACTAACACGGAATCAGCTAAAGCAGCCCAAAGGGTGGCACCATCCGAATGGAACTTCCCCTTTATAGTGCCGTCATACGTGTTGTACGTCACCGCGCTTTGCTAGAGCATTTGTTTTTCATGATCGTGTGTAGGCAAGGCCGTTTTAATGATCGGGTTGAAAAAAACGTCATTTTTTCTTGAGCCTGAAAAATGTTGGTTTTTTCCACCCCGAAAAATGATCGTGTGTACGCGGCATAACAATTTCCTACATTTCTTGGGGACTCTTTTGGTGAGATCCCTGCTTGAAATTTTGGGTCTACATATCTGATGTGTTGATTATGAGGGGTCCTGCTATCTCTGCTGTAACTTCAAATTATTCAGGGCTCATTCACACTATTTGCAGTGCCCAGCATTTTCTGTACTGAATAAATGCAGATCATCGCTAGGGCACATAAAAAAACACTGTTTTCTATGTGCCCCATTCACACCACAATGCTGGTATGATGGGCGGTGAAGTGTGAAAATGCAGTATGTCAACTGTGCAATAGATGCTACCGCACATCACCACACAGCAGTGCAATGCATTGCGCTAATGTGCAACGACAAAGTGCCACTATGCGACACTTCAACTAAAGCGAAAAAACGTAAGCAGTGTAATACAGTACACTGAAATGTGCATCGCACTGCTCCCTATCGTAACCAACACCGACACTAGCCTGCCCAGCAAAATGCTGCGTGTGTGTAAATCTAGCATTAACATTATGCAGAATGCAACAGATATGGAAACACACAAAAAGGTAGATAGGAACCACTGGGAAATATAGCAAAGAGATCTGGCTGTTGAAATATGCAAGAAACTGAAGAAGACAGGCACTGGTATAGCATACCATTAAAGGCTGCACCTATAATAAAGTATCTATTCTGGATGGACAGACCATTTAAATGAAGAAACAAAATGCAAGGCCTATTGCACAGATTGTGGCCTTTTAAAATCCTGATGTATGGAAAGCTTCTCTGTTCAGAATTGCAGGACAGGATGCAGCCGAGTGGTCACAGCTTAATCCATCGCAGACCTAATACACAGGAAAGCTGGCGTGCTTTATCCGCTGTGGTTCAGCAAGTTATCACAGTTACGAGTATCCCCAACAAAACTGGAGGAATAAACAGGCACTATACAATTGTCAAATGTAGAAACGACATGCACAGTAGCTTACCTACCAATACTCCTTAAAAAAATGAGTTCATCTTTGTAAAAAATATAATAAATGCACATCTATTTGCAGGAAAAAAAAAATATGTGCATTTATTATTTTTCTTATTAGGAGCATGTTATGCATTTAGCAGATCACAGGTGCAAACTCAGGCTCCTGCAGACGGTCAGCGTAGCTGTAGGCATTTACTAAATGACAGGAAGATACGGTAAATGAACTACCTACAGCACTCATCAGCACCCTGGTAGTTCATTAAGAAGCCACAATGGCTGGGGTAGTTGTAGCTCTCCCATATACTTTTTTAAATTGTGACAGTGGGTGCGATGGCAGCTGCGTCAGTAACATGTTATACCCTGAATACGGGTGTAACATGTTGGGAAAGGTGGACTTTTCCAAGTTTCAATATTTTATAGTCTAGCATTTTAATACTAAGGCTGCATTCACACTACAGCGTTTTGAATCATTTGAATGACACCTCATATCGCGGTGAGGGTTTGCCGGGATTGTCGCGCAATAAAACATTTTGCAATCGTGGCAACCCGCATCGTGGGACGCATCTCGCCCAAAAATAGCTCTTACACTATTTTTGGCCGACATACGTCCCGTGATACGAGGTGCGCTGGCAGGGCATCAGAAAAGGTTTTTGGAGCGCATTAGCAGCGGTGAACTCACCGCTGCCAATGCGCTCCTGCCCATTGAAATCAATGGGCAGCGCTGCCGTACCGCCGGCAATACACATTGTGGGCGGTTTTAACCCTTTCTCGGCCGTTAGCGGGGGTTAAAAGCGCACCACTAGCGCCCGAAATGTGCCGCAAATCCGATGGTAAAATAGCGGTGTTTCACCGGTATTTTACCACCGACGCTATGGGCGGCACCAGTGTGAAAGGGGTCCAAGGGGTAACAGCCAGTAGGCTCTCCAGAATACAACGATGCAGCTGCAGATGGCTGATCAAGACAAATTTTCAAACAAGCCTGTTTGACAAAAGTCAATCCAATTGCCGACTTCTGTTGACAGACATGGACACACATGGATCAAAATTCAGCCAGTTCCAGTCCCCTGAATTCTTTCTATGACCAGCTTAAAGCGACATTAAACCTTTGTTTTGTTGTTTTAGTTAAAATACAAACATATACTCACCTGCTCTGTGCAATGGTTCTGCACAAAGCAGCACCTATTCCTCCATTTCTCAGGTTCCCTCCTCCTCCTCAAGGAGTGCTCCCATGGAAAGCACGCTTGTATGCTCGCTCTTAAAGCCACCCAGTCTGTGTCTATAGATACAGACCGGACGACTTGACCCTGTCCCCTTGTCACAGCATTTGAGTGGCAGCAGCTGGTGCCAAAGGCTGCCGCTGCCATCAATCTGCCCAATGAGGGAGACAGTGGCAGGAGCCTCTGCTTTAATGCATGTTGCTGGATCAGATTGGGCTCAGGTAAGAATAAGTGTGTGTGTGTGTGGGGGGGGGGGGGGGGGGCGATCTCCTGGAGCACAGGTTATTTTTTACTCTAGGGGTTGTAAAGTCAGAAGGTTTTTTTTATCTTAATGCATTCAACCCATTAGGATAAAAAGCCTTCTGTGTGCATCTTGACCTCCCTAATACTTACCTGAGCCCAATCTCTGTACAGTGATGTCAATGAGTGTCTCAGCTATCTGAGACTCTCCCTCCTGATTGGCTGAGACACAGCAGTGGTGCCATTGGCTCCCGCTGCTGTCAAAGTCAGCTGGTCAATCAGGAGAAAGAGGGGGGTGGCGCCACGGCTCCGTGTCTGACTGAACACAGGGAGCTGTGACATGGCTCGGGTTCCCCCATAGTAAGCTTCTTGCTGTGGGGGCACAAGACAGGATGGAGAAGCCAGGAGCACCGAAGAGGGACCCAAAAAGAGGAAGATTGGGGCTGCTCTTTGCAAATCCACTGCAACAGAGCAGGAAAGTACAACATGTTTATTATTTTTATAGAATTTTTTTTTTACTTTACAATCACTTTAATGCATAGAAAGCATTGAGGTAAAAACAAAAAAAAACCTTGAGGCTTTATAACCACTTTAATTGAGTGGAACAGACTAGAATTGAATTGCCAAAGAGGATGTATTCCTGAGTCTTTGGACTTTTTGGCTCTAAACTCACCCCTGCACACAACTGGGCCGGGAGTAATGTATGGGACTTTGCAAAGACGCTTTTAAAAAGCAATTTTTTTTAGAATGGGATACATTACTCTTTTATAGTATCCCAAAAGCATAAAACTGCCAATACAATGCCGTTTATTCATCGGTCATTGAGACAGTTGACCTTGACTAAGCAGCAATATTGTGTAGCAGATATCTCGGGACCAATTTACACATTTAGCACAGCCAACTTCCCACTGCCATGACTTCAAGAACCTTTGCCACTTTCCCATGAATAACTGGACCGGTTTCAACCACTAGCAATACTGACCAGTCTTTAGATGCCATGACCGTTAGCGAAGCAGTTCTTCTACAATATAATATATCCTATACAACATGCAAACAGATATTTTTTAATACAGACTTTGATTTTCTTCATACCATTAATGAAAAATAATGAACAATTGTGTTATTGCATCTAGTTTAGGAGCTGCAGACATTATGCTGGCTAATCTTATAACTTATCCAGCTACTCATGAAATACATATAGTTATAAAGAAAACGAATAGGAGCACTAGACCTACATGAGGGCACTGTATGGGGGAAACTATAGAAGCACTGGCATTAAAATGTAACACATGAAATAATCTAACCTCTTTAAATACAAAGAAGTTCAGGATAACCATCCCAAAGTTGTAGGCAATCAAGAAGTAGCGTAATTGGAAAGGTTCTCGATTCTTCATGAACCTGGGTCCCAGCCATACAATCAGCAGATAGAGAGTGCTGATTGCCAGTGTTGGCAGTGGAGATTGCATCAGGGGCCATTTTTCAACACGTTTATCTGTTTAGAGGGGGAAAAAATGCATTAGTAAAACAAACATTCATTATATCATCAAATTCCAAAACATATATATTTTAAGAACTTTGCAATTTGTACCAGCCACTTACAGTTGATGGTACCAGCAGTGGTAGCATCATGGACTTTATAAAGTGACTCTGCTATAAAAACAATATGGGCACTGACATTGCTTTTTTTTTTTTTTTTTTTTTTTGAAGATGTCATTTTGAGTAAAAAAACTGGAACAAGCCCACTGTAAACAAGTGTGAAAAAAAAAAAAAAGTGTCAGAATTCCTTATCCCTGTATTTGTTCCAGGTCAGAGACTCAGAAAGCTAGCCAAAGAATTAGCATGGTCAGCGAGGCCAGCATTGGCAGCCCACATACTTTTATCCTAGCAAAGTCACTTTACATTTAGAACACATTTAAACCATTGTTTTGGGCTCCATTGGACAGACCATTTTTTTCATTTTTTATCAGTTTCTCAATAGCACATTGCAACTTTAAAGCATAAAAAGGAAAACATTTTTATTTTTTTAAACTTTGGATAGAATGGAGAGGAGTCAGAACAGCCGTCAGGTTTTATTGCTTTGTGAGCATGCCTTAGGGAGATTCACACTCTCCATTTGTCAGGTTTATCATAAACATTGAAAATTAAAAGCCCAAATTTTGGGTTGACCCAAGAACGGTAAAGGGCAAATCTTCCAATGGATCTGGGGGGGGGGGGGGGTTCAAAAGACCGCCGGGAAAACGAGAACCGGCTCGGTCCCTTTTCCCGACAGGAAAAACTGCCAGGAGGACTTTGGTCGGGAAAACGGGCCGTGTGTATGCTCCCTCGCAGTGTTTTCCATAGATAGACTGCGGGGGGGGGAAAAATCGTTGCAATTCGTGGCGAGAAAAAAAAAAAAAAAAAAAAAAAAGAGAACATGTTCTCATTTTTAACCACTTAAGACCCGGACCAAAATGCAGCTAAAGGACCTTGCCCCTTTTTGCGATTCGGCACTGCGTCGCTTTAACTGACAATTGTGCGGTCGTGCAACGTGGCTCCCAAACAAAATTGGCGTCCTTTTTTCCCCACAAATAGAGCTTTATTTTGGTGGTATTTGATCACCTTTGCTGTTTTTATTTTTTGCGCTATAAACAAAAAAAGAGCGACAATTTTGAAAAATGCTATATTTTTTACTTTTTGCTATAATAAAATATCCCCCAAGGCAAAAATATATATATAAAAAAAAAATTCCTCAGTTTAGGCCGATACGTATTCTTCTACCTATTTTTGGTAAAAAAAAAAAAACGTTTATCAGTTGGTTTGCGCAAAATTTATAGCGTTTACAAAATAGGGGATAGTTTTATTGCATTTTTATTATTTATTTATTTTACTACTACTAATGACTGCGACATTATGGCGGACACTTCAGACAATTTTGACACATTTTTGGGACCATTGTCATTTTCACAGCAAAAAATGCATTGTTTATTGTGAAAATGACAATTGCAGTTTGGGAGCTAACCACAGGGGGCGCTGATGGGGTTATGTGTGTTTACAACTGTAGGGGGGGGGGTGGCTGTAGGTGTGACGTCATCGATTGTGTCCCCCTATAAAAGGGATCACACGATCGATGACGCCGCCACAGTTTACACACGGCTCTCCCCGTTCTTCAGCTCCGGGACCGATCGCGGGACTCCATCGGCGATCGGGTCTGCGAGTCCCGCGGTCACGGAGCTTAAAGGACAACGTACATATACGTTGATGTGCCCAGCTGTACCATTCTACCGCCGTATATCGGCGTGAAGGGGTCCTTAAGTGGTTAAACCGCAGTTCTCCTGTTGGAAAAACTGGCAAGCAGCATACACACGGCCGGTTTTCCCAGCCAAAAGGAAAAAACACAGCAGTTTTCCAGATGGGAAAAAACGATCGTGTGTACAACCTTTGCGTGGTAGGTTGAGGTGCCATACAGCAACTTTGCGTGGTAGGTGAGGTGCCATTCATTTAGAATGGCAAGCCTTTGCACAACTACTCTAAGCAGCAATGCATCTTTTCCCTGCAGTACACTATAAAGCACATTCCATGCCTAGTGTGTATGGTTTTTATTGATTTTCATGTTTTAGCTTGTTCATTTTAAATAGGCTGCTATCTTTAGGAGGATCTAAACCAGACATTCTTAACAAGGATTCCTCCAGTGGTTGCTAAGGGTTCCTTGAGCTGTGGCTAATTGACCTCCCATATGGTGCCTGCAGGAGTTCCAGAGCCAATGCTACTTGACAGAGCCAACTGCACAATGCCGATAATATTTTTCTTATACAACATTTTTATTAATATTCAATTCAACAGTACTGCTTGACATTTTGGTGGATACATTGCAGTTGAACATTAAGCAAAGTCAGAATAAGCTAAATAGAAATATTCAAATTCCAGGGATACAAAAATTGAACATACGAAACATCTGAAAAGTGAAAAACGTAGACTGGAGCTTCGTTATTCTGAGGAACGTTGTGTGAAATGTAGAACCAAAGCATTCACATATATTGTTAAACGTCAGCCTTCATCAACCGTGTCATTCAAAATTGTATTTTAACCAGAATATAACTTTGACCAATGCTATAAAGCTAGTGATATAACCATCCCGCCCAGGCCAACGCCTGGTGACCGGTAATATTTTTAACTATCTGTAAGGGTTACATTCTTTCCACTAGCCACCGCCTGGTGACAGTTAAAAATATTACCGATCTGTAAGGGTTACATTCTTTCCACTAGCCACCAATTTAAGGTGCTTTATTTCCCCCATTAACCCCCAATTATTTTTATTATGGGTTCCCTCAGACCTGAATTTCAAGGGTTCCTCTCAGGTAAAAGGTTGAGAAAGGCTGATTTAAATAGTAATAAATAAAATTCTAGGCGGTAAAGCTTTTCCCCTTGCTCTTCGTAATCTTGTTCTAGGGTATACTGCCTTTAGCACATGCAGCACAGCAACTTGCCCACAGGGTGCCAGAACAGTATAACAGCACGCCAGAGCAGGAGTTACATCAACAGTGACTGTCAAGTGGCCAAAAAGAGAAGACACTGGACCAGAAAGTAGTGGAGGAGAAGATGGCAGTGCCAGAGAGAGCAGCTACAACTGGGATTGCGATTCTGTCAGCACTGGAGAAGAGAAAATATTTAAATGCTACAGTGTGCATTTATGATGTGCATACTTTATTATAGCAAAAAGTCATCCAATGCCACAATTCTGTTTTCATGCAAGTAAAGCACAGTAATTTGTACTGTAATAGATTTGAAATCTTTTTTTTTTTTAAACTATATACTGGTATCAGGGGGTGACCGTGCCCCTGGTGATAGTTTATTCATGTTATGACAGATCTAGGCACCTAATGTCTTTATACTTTCTACTGGAGAAAAAACAAAAGAAAAAAAGGACACAGAATCCTCATTCACCTCCTTCTGCAATGACAGTGAACTAGGATGAGGGTGCCAATGACTGACCACTTCCAGGTTCAATCACCACAGAGTAGGAGATTAGTTATCCCTAGAGCCATGTTTACTGATCTCCCCATCCTGAATAAAAAGGCAGATGATGAGACCGTCAATAAAAGCAAGTAATGCCGCGAACACACAATTCGGCTTTATCCCAACCAAAAGCTCATCGGAATTCCAACAAATTTCATCGGAGTAAAATAGAACATGTTCTACATTTAAACTCCAATGGGGCATACACATGGTCGGAATTTCCAACGGAAAAGGTACGTCTGACTTTTTCCATCGGAAATTCCGACCGTGTGTACGCGGCATTAGTCTCATCACTGGCAGCATAAGAAAAAACAAGGCAGAAGCAATGAGAAGCAGGGGAGCAAGTAGGGGTTATGGAAACATTCCTGAAGAGATGTGATTGGCAGCCTGTCAACCTCTCTGATCACAGTTCAAAGACCCAGCAATCCTATTTAGGACTACCTTTTGTATGTGAGCAATAGCTGCAGTTTAGTTGCTCACCTCCTCCAAAAAATCTTTTTTTTTTTTTTGGGTCCCAAACCAGTCTAAAAGTACAACATTTATCCCCTATTGCCAAAGCCTCCAATTCCGTCCAAACCATGAGGTAGGTTCTTAATGTGTGCTATACATGCTGTGCAGGAAGTAGCTGTGCACCTGACAAAGCCTTCTGCCCCATACACACAATCAGAAATTACGACAGCAAAAGTCCGAAATCAGAAATTCTGACCGCATTGAACTTCATTTCTCAGCTCGTCGTAGTGTTGTACGTCACCGCGTTTTTGACGGACGAATGTTCAGAGAACTTGTGACCGTGTGTATGCAAGCCAACTGGAGCAGAATTCCGTCGGAAAAACCATCCAAGGTTTTTCCGACGGAACATCCGATCATGTGTACGCGGCATTAATCTTCTTCGTCTTTTTGCTGGCTAGCTAGTAAGTTTGCAGGGAAATGTTTTGTTTGTTTGTGCCGTTCAAAGCCCCTCCATGTGCCCCTTAGTTTAAAACGCTGGTTATTAATTGTGGTGGTTATAAATTTTGATTAGGATGTTGCAAATGGCGTAGGGACACTTTGGGCAGTTTCAGCTGGGCTACCAGTGTCTCCCTACACCTTATTAAGGTAATAGGCTCCCTCCAAACATACCTGCCCTTATTTTATATATTGAGATTATGTGCCAATATGGAGACTCTAAGATTAGAGTTAGTTCTGATCAAATTACTGCTAACCATGTATGCAGAAATTTACATTGTAACAATTAATACACATAGGGTTCAAAATTCAAGATCATTGTACAAAAGGATGTACTTTCAATGTTTTGCTGTTATAGCTTATACAACAATTAGTCCTAAATACAAGGATATTAGAGTTCAGTGCACTATATTGAATTTAACCTTCTAGGAAAACAACGGACATACTGGGTACATTCCACATCTGATGTAACAATGCCAAATCCTAATATATACAGTACAGACCAAAAGTTTGGACACACCTTCTCATTCAAAGAGTTTTCTTTATTTTGATGACTATGAACATTGTAGATTCACACTGAAGGCATCAAAACTATGAATTAACACATGTGGAATTATACATAACAAAAAAGTGTGAAACAACTGAAAATATATTTCATATTCTAGGTTCTTCAAAGTAGCCACCTTTTGCAGCAGACACATCTCTAGAACTGTTAAGAGGAGACTGTGTGAATCAGGCCTTCATGGTAGAATATCTGCTAGGAAACCACTGCTAAAGAAAGGCAACAAGCAGAAGAGACTTGTTTGGGCTAAAGAACACAAGGGATGGACATTAGACCAGTGGAAATCTGTGCTTTGGTCTGATGAGTCCAAACTTGAGATCTTTGGTTCCAACCCCCGTGTCTTTGTGCGACGCAGAAAAGGTGAACGGATGGACTCTACATGCCTGGTTCCCACCGTGAAGCATGGAGGAGGAAGTGTGATGGTGTGGGGGTGCTTTGCTGGTGACACTGTTGGGGATTTATTCAAAATTGAAGGCCTACTGAACCAGCATGGCTACCACAGCATCTTGCAGCGGCATGCTATTCTATCCGGTTTGCGTTTAGTTGGACCATCATTTATTTTTCAACAGGACAATGACCCCAAACACACCTCCAGGCTGTGTAAGGGCTATTTGACCAAGAAGGAGAGTGATGGGGTGCTACCTCTTGAAGCTCATCAAGAGAATGCCAAGAGTGTGCCAAGCAGTAATCAAAGCAAAAGGTGGCTACTTTGAAGAACCTAGAATATGAAATATATTTTCAGTTGTTTCACACTTTTTTGTTATGTATAATTCCACATGTGTTACTTCATAGTTTTGATGGCTTCAGTGTGAATCTACAATTTTCATAGTCATGAAAATAAAGAAAACTCTTTGAATGAGAAGGTGTGTCCAAACTTTTGGTCTGTACTGTAATATATACACATATACACATTATATATATATATATATATATATATATATATATTATATTATATTATATATATTATATAATATATATATATAATATATATATATATATATATATATATACACACACACACACACACACATATACATATACATACATATATATATATATATATATATATACACATATACATACACACATACACACACACACACACACATACATACACACACACACAGTGCCTTGCGAAAGTATTCGGCCCTCTTGAACTTTGCGACCTTTTGCCACATTTCAGGCTTCAAACATAAAGATATAAAACTAATTTTTTTTGAAGAATCAACAAGTGGGACACAATCATGAGGTGGAACGAAATTTATTGGATATTTCAAACTTTAACAAATAAAAAACTGAAAAATTGGGCGTGCAAAATTATTCAGCCCCTTTACTTTCAGTGCAGCAAACTCTCTCCAGAAGTTCAGTGAGGATCTCTGAATGATCCAATGTTGACCTAAATGACTAATGATGATAAATAGAATCCACCTGTGTGTAATCAAGTTTCCGTATAAGGGCTGGGTTCACACTACTACACTACTTTCATCCTACTTTGCTCTGTGTTCAATGTTTCCCTATGAGAGCGTCTTGTAGCGTCCTACACAAGTCGGTCCGACTTTGAAAATGCTCCCTGTACTACTTTTGGTCCTACATTGATCCTACTTCAGGCCCATTGAATATCATTGAAGTCGGACCAAAGTAGTATCCTGTTCATGAAAGTAGGATGGATGTAGGACCAATGTAGGATAAATGTAGGACCAATGTAGCAGAGCAAAGTAGGATGAAAGTAGTGTAGTAGTGTGAACCCAGCCTCAATGCACCTGCACTGTGATGGTCTCAGAGGTCTGTTTAAAGCGCAGAGAGCATCATGAAGAACAAGGAACACACCAGGCAGGTCCGAGATACTGTTGTGGAGAAGTTTAAAGCCGGATTTGGATACAAAAAGATTTCCCAAGCTTTAAACATCCCAAGGAGCACTGTACAAGTGATAATATTGAAATGGAAGGAGTATCAGACCACTGCAAATCTACGAAGACCTGGCCGTCCCTCTAAACTTTCAGCTCATACAAGGAGAAGACTGATCAGAGATGCAGCCAAGAGGCCCATGATCACTCTGGATGAACTGCAGAGATCTACAGCTGAGGTGGGAGACTCTGTCCATAGGACAACAATCAGTCGTATTACTGCACAAATCTGGCCTTTATGGAAGAGTGGCAAGAAGAAAGACATTTCTTAAAGATATCCATAAAAAGTGTTGTTTAAAGTTTGCCACAAGCCACCTGGAGACACACCAAACAGTGGAAGAAGGTGCTCCGGTCAGATGAAACCAAAATCAAACTTTTTGGCAACAATGCAAAACATTATGTTTGGCGTAAAAGCAACACAGCTCATCACCCTGAACACCATCCCCACTGTCAAACATGGTGGTGGCAGCATCATGGTTTGGGCCCTGCTTTTCTTCAGCAGGGACAGGGAAGATGGTTAAAATTGATGGGAAGATGGATGGAGCCAAATACAGGACCATTCTGGAAGAAAACCTGATGGAGTCTGCAAAGACCTGAGACTGGGACGGAGATTTGTCTTCCAACAAGACAATGATCCAAAACATAAAGCAAAATCTACAATGGAATGGTTCACAAATAAACATATCCAGGTGTTAGAATGGCCAAGTCAAAGTCCAGACCTGAAATCCAATCGAGAATCTGTGGAAAAGAACTGAAAACTGCTGTTCACAAACGCTCTCCATCCAACCTCACTGAGCCTGAGCGGTTTTGCAAGGAGGAATGGGCAAAGATTTCAGTCTCTCGATGTGCAAAAACTGATAGAGACATACCCCAAGCGACTTACAGCTGTAATCGCAGCAAAAGGTGGCGCTACAAAGTATTAACTTAAGGGGGCTGAATAATTTTGCAGCCCAATTTTTCTGTTTTTTATTTGTTAAAAAAGTTTTGAAATATCCAATAAATTTTGTTCCACTTCATGATTGTGTCCCACTCGTTGTTGATTCTTCAAAAAAAAAAATATCTTATGTTTGAAGCCTGAAATGTGGCAAAAGGTCGCAAAGTTCAAGGGGGCCGAATACTTTCGCAAGGCACATTTTATATATATACATAAATAATGAGACCAGTATGACAAAGTTGTAGTAACAGTTTTGGCAGTTGCTGTACACATATGCACATGCAATTTTTATTAAGAATAAAATATTCTCTAGCATGGTTTTTTTTAGGGGGAACTTGGGGGAAACTCAGTTCCACCACCTTTGGCTCAGACCCTTTGGTTCCCGCTCACCACAATCACTTGTAAACAAAGAAGTCTGGTTTATGTGTTTACAAGTGACAGCTCTGCACTCTGTGTGTAACCCTCCTGAAACTCTACACTCTGTATGTAATGCAATTCTGGTATTTAATGCCCCTTTAAGACCCTTCTACTGTTTGTGAATTCTGAACGGGGTCGTGGTTGAGTTCCTGCACCTATTTCCTGAGAAAAAAAGCTCTGTTCTCTAGGATACTGTATCCATACCATTAAAACACTTCTGTGCAAGTTGTCAAGAGGCAGCAACTTTTTTTTACCATCTGCAGCACAATACAGCAATCTACATCCTTCAAGGTCCATAAGTTAAGCAAAATCAATACGCATTTCTCTTGCTGCTTGTGGTAAAAGGCAAGATTTGATTTCCCACAGGAAATCTTCATGATGACATTATCTGTGACCTAAAGGAAAATTTTCAGGTCTTAACACATCCATCTAAAGTGTCCCCAACTGCTTCAAAATGATGGCTTTCCTACAGGCACAGCTTATGAGAGTAATGCGTATCGCTACAGCATTAGAAAAATATTTGTGTCGTTTAACCCACTTTCTTGCACACAGTACTGATATATGAACATCAGATTCCTGGGTGAAATTCCTGTGTAAAAAAAGCAAGGATGGGCCGTGTAATAAATGCATGTATAGTGGCTTTTTTGTTTGCACTGACCTTTGCATGTTTTTTGGTGAGCATTTTGCTTTATTTTGGTGCACTTTTGATGTGGGCAAAAAAAACTAAAACAATTGCCTTATCTATGCTAAACACATTGGGCCAGATTCACAGAAGTAGTACGCTGGCGTATCTACTGATACACCGGCGTACTTTCAAATTTGCCGCGTCGTATCTTTAGTTTGAATCCTCAAACCAAGATACGACGGCTTCTGGCTTCGATCCGACAGGCGTACGGCTTCGGATCGTAGGTGCGATACTTTGGCGCCCGCTGGGTGGAGTTCGCGTTGTTTTCCACGTCGGGTATGCCAATTAGCATTTTCCGTCGATCCACGAAGGTACGCGCGGCCGTCGCATTCTCTTATGTCGTCGCTAGTCAGCTTTTCCGGCGTATAGTTAAAGCTGCTATTTTGTGGCCTATAGTTAGACTTGCCATGTTAAAGTATGGCCGTCGTTCCGGCGTCGAATTTAAATTTTTTTTTTTGCGCAAGTCGTCAGTGAATAGGAAAGGACGTAACTCACGTCGAAGTTAAAAAAAATTACGTTGGTGCGACGTCATTTTGCGCAAAGTACGGCGGGAAATTTCAAAACGGAGCATGCGCAGTACGTTCGGCGCGGAAACGCGCCTAATTCAAATGATCCACGCCCCTACCCGGATCATTTGAATTAGGCGGGCTTGCGCCGGAGGGATTTACGCTACGCCGCCACAACTTTATAGGCAAGTGCTTTGTGAATCAAGCACTTGCCCGTAAAACTTGCGGCGGCGTAACGTAAATGCGATACGTTACGCCGCCGCAGATGTACCTGAATCTGGCCCACTGTGCCTACAGAAATGGATATGCACAGGTCACAGAAATAAGAAATCTAATCACAAATACTTAATTTTCAAAAACCTCCTTATTAGAATTGCATAGCTACAGTATGTTATTACGATAAACTTGCACAACAGGAGAGAAAGTTCTGAGTAACCATGTCTGTCAAAATGGCCTGGATTTTGCCCGTAAAAAAGGCATTAGAGTCTGTTGCCGGTTGCACCAGCTTATTTTATGAGGGGGTCTTTTTAAAGGAGAGGTTGATTTTATTCACAGCCATGGGATTGATTTACTAACAATGGAGAGTGCAAAGTCTGGTGCAGCTCTGCATAGAAACTAATCGGCTTCCATTTTTTTCTTGTCAAAGCCTAAGTTTCCACTATTGCAACCTGAAGTCGCATGATTTTGATGCGATTTGAAGCCATGCCTTTGTATTCTTGAGGTCTATGGACCTGAAGTTGCATCAAAGTCGGAACAAAAGTAGTGTAGAGACTAAAAATATGAACGGTACTCATTGGAAATCATGGGGTACGACTTGTAATTTGACTTTGCAGTCCCAAGTCACAGGACAAGTTGCACAAGTGGAAACAGAGCCTAATTGAACAAGCTGAAGTTAGAAACTGACTTTGATTTTTGTAAATCGATCTCAGTACCATATTTTATGACTGTGGACGAGAAAAGGAAAGTGAGACAAGGTGGCAACTTTAAAAAGCCAAAAGGTTTTTTGTTAATTTAACAAAATGTAAGTGCCTCTGAGCACATAGTTGAAAGGTAAAGCCCTCCACCTTGCATCACACATACCAATCAATTCTAATTGACCTTCAGCCAACTTCCATCATCCAGGGCGGTTCTGGTTCTCCTACAGAGGCTTGTGCCATAAAAAATAAATGCATTGTTTTGTTGTGCAGCAGTACAGGTTCTCTACCTCTTGTAAACAGTATACTGTCTACGTTGCTTGTGCCCATGCATAGAACAATCCAACTAAAAGTAAGGTTTAAGGGCCAGATTCACAAAAGAGATACGACGGCGTCGTATCTCTGTGATCCGTCCGTCGTAACTATGCGGCTGATTCATAGAATCAGTTACGCATAGATAGCCCTAAGATCTGACAGGTGTAATTGACTTACACCGTCGGATCTTAGGATGCAATTTCTAGGCCGGCCGCTAGGGTCCGATGGGCGGCCGGGGGGGGGGGGGGGGGGGGGGGGGGTAGTCGATATATACATGTGAATGGACTTTGAGTACAGAGCTGAAATGTGTATTAAGGGATTCCAGGAGTGGAAGCCCAACTGAGGGCAAGTGCTGAGGGCACATGTTGACACAGCAAAAGGTAACAATTGTGATGGCAATGTGTGGAGAAGGAGTGACACGATTTGTCCCAGGGGAGCAATCAAGATAGTGATGCTAGCTGGTGAACCTAGCTGTGGACTTGGTGAAGCCGCAGCAGCCCCGGGGTTGGCTGTTTTTGAAGTTGAAATACCTGTTATGGCAGCAAGCGTCACGTCATTAAGACCCATGGCGTGTGCAGTCCGTCGTCACAGCTGTGGGCGTGGAGCATGGGTCTGTGCACCGTGTCGTCACATGACCGGAGGGACCAATGGGGTTTGAGACAATGGATTTAAAAGGACTCCAAGGAGAGTACAGGGTGCCATTCCCTCTCCTCAGCTTGACAGCTGAAGGAGTTTTTGAAGGGTGCTAACCCAGCCAGTGGATAATTCATCAAGGATTCCCATTCAAGCTGAAGGGGACATTTTTTGTTTCATGAGCCCGTTTTTTCTTCTTTTCTGGATTCCACCTTTTGTGCGAGTACGTTTTCTTGCACCCTTCTCCTATATTTTGTTTGGGAGATAGGGCATTTACCAGAATAATAACAGTTTCTTCTATTTGATTATTTTTTGGCACAGCACCCCAATTGGCGTTTAAGCGCCATGTTTTGGATTTAATCATCCGGCTCTCCTATAGGAAGGAGAGGTGGAAAAGTACACAGAGAATCAAGGGGAACCAACACCATTGTTACCATGGGGAATGCATTTGCTCTTTGAGGATACTAAAGTTTGAAAACTTGCTTACACCAATAGGGGTGTGGAAATCTGGTTCAATGTTTGCTGACATTAAATAATTTTTTTGATCTGTTATAGATAATGATACAACAATATCCCTGATGAAGAAATGTTTTAACCACTTGTAGACCGACGCACAAGTGATATACGTCGCAGAATGGATGGCACGGCTTGGGCACAAGAGCGTACATGTACGTCCCTTTAAGAACCCTGCCGTGGGTCGCGAGGCGTGCCGCCGCTGGCGCGCTTGCGACCAGGTCCGAAGCTCCGTGACCGCCGCCAGTGTCCCCGCGATCGGGTCACAGAGCTGAAGAAAGGGGAGAGGTGAGTGTAAACCAACTTTTCCCTATTCCTCTCCGTGGCTTGTCATAATCGTCTGTTCCCTGCCATAGGGAAACGACGATCAGTGACGTCACACGCCCAGCCACGCCCCCTACAGCAAGAATGACAACTGGGACAAACTTAACCGCTACAGCGCCCCCTACAGGTTAACCCCTTAACTGCCATTTTCACAGTAACCAGTGCATTTTTATAGCACTGGTCGCTGTAAAATTACAATGGTCTCAAAAATGTGCCAAAAGTGTCCGAGTGTACTGCCATAATGTCACAGTCACGATAAAAATCGCAGAGCGCCACCATTAGCAGTAAAGAAAAAAATTATTAATAAAAATGCCATAAAACTATACCCTAAATACGTCGGCAGAATGGCACGGCTGGGCATAAGACGTAAGGGTACATCCAATTAAGAAGCACGGTCCTGTGCTTCGTGACCGCGCCTGCGGGAACCCGATCGCCGCTGATTTCCCTCGATTTGGGTCACAAAGCTGATAGAACGGGGAGAGGTAAGTGTCAAACAAACCTCTCCCCGTGCTTCCTAGTGAGTCTGTCCACTGATCGTCTGTTCACTGTCATAGGGACGACGGACCAGTGACATCACACGTCCAGCCACATCCCTATTTTGTAAACGCTATAACTTTCGCGCAAACCAATCAATAAACGCTTATTGCATTTTTTTTCCAAAATATGTAGAATACGTATCGGCCTAAACTGAGGAAAAAAAAATTGTTATATTATTTTTGGGGGATATTTATTATAGCAAAAAGTAAAAAATATTGTTTTTTTTCAAAATTGTCACTCTATTTTTGTTTTATACGCAAAACGCAGAGGTGATCAAATACACCCAAAAGAAAGCTCTATTTGTGGGGGGGGGGGGGGACCGTCAATTTTGTTTGGGAGCCACGTCGCACGACCACGCAATTGTCAGTTAAAGCGACGCAGTGCCGAATCGCAAAAAGGGGCCTGGTCCTTAGCTGCATAATGGTCCGGGGCTTAAGTGGTTAATATAACCACTTGAAACGCGTTGGTTAAGCTGTTCTTCTGCCACCAGCTGACCTGGAGGTTTTTGAATTATGGCAATTGTATCATCTTTATCTATTCTTTCAGCAAAGTTCTTATGTTTTTAATGTCCCAATAGAATATATTGGAATGTATTTATAATATTCTTTGCATAATAAATGATTTTTTTTGCTATATTTTTGTTTATGCTGAAAAAAATCCCATCACAGAGGTTTCCCAATAGTACTGCAGCTAACTGCCATAACCCACGTATCCTCTTCAACAGAAGGTGGTCCGCTTTCAGATAAAAGTGGTCTCAGCAGCGGATTCGCTGGCGGGGGACCCCAGAAGTGGAGGTTCAGGGCCACTATGAGGCAATACCCTTGCAATAGAGCAAGTAAGTAGAACTTTTTTTTTTACTAAAATAAAAAAGAACACATTGGACTTGACAGCCACTTTAAAGTATCACAAAGACTTTCCATGATATCCATCCCATCAGTGATTTCATATTGATTGGGGGGAAAATATTTATTTGTGCTGTACAGTTTGATTAATGGCGGTTATAAAGGCCAAATAGTGTCAGGTTTACCGGTTCAACTGATGCACAAGGTAAGACGTTTAGTTTAAAAAAAAATATATATTTTTTTGGCAAGTAAGGACATCACTTGAGCCGTCTAATGTAATTTCAGGTAATACGCTGAGGGTATACGAGGAATGTCATTTATGAGTAGTTAATTAAAAAAAAAACTAAACTCCCAGCGAACTGAGCGCTTCCTTGCACACTGGAATAGATGTAATTGTAAATTAAATATTTAATACCTTCCTAGAGTAGGGCTCCTAGTATTGACTCTGCTCCATGCCTTGTGAAAAGACCAGTGAAGATATCAAGTAACATATTTATTTACAGCTTTAACTTGAATAAAAAAACTACACTACTCACTGTTCCTAGCATGCATGAACTAATCTAAAAACCCTTATAGACAAGAATAAGAGCCTATTCTGAAGCAGAAGATGTTTGGAATACTTCCCTATACATGCCCATGAGGACTCACTGCACAGGCTGCTAGTAAAGAGAATTTTAGGGTGAGGAAAAGCAGCAGGCCATGGCTTTCCCACTAAAGTAGGCAGCTGGGGTTGATGGGTTTTAGAACCCTTTTACACTGCTGCTGCGAAAGGCTATTTTTAGCGGCGCTTTAGCGTCAGATTTGCGGCGCATTTCAGCTGCTAGCGGGGCGCTTTTAACTCCTGCAAGTGGCTGAAGAAGGGTTAAAACCGCCCGCAAACCGCCGCTACAGCGGTGGCGCTGCCCATTGATTTCAATGGGCAAGAGAACATTAGGAGCGCCGAGTTCATTGCTCCTAATGCGCCCCAAAGAAGCTGCTGGCAGGACTTTTTCTGACGCCCTGCCAGCGTACCACTCCAGTGTGAAAGCCTCAGGCAGTCACACTGGAGTGAATGGAGCAGCCGTTTTAGGGCGCTATTTTTAACGCTTTAGCGCCTGCAAAACGCCCTCAGTGTGAAAGGGGTCTTAGTGTAGATTAGTCAGGGAGGGTGGGTTAATGTAGTTCTCATCAAGGACAAACTTTAATTTTTAAAATGGTTTGTAGGGGCAATATACCTGGAACTGCCCAGCGGCTTCTACAAAAAGAAGCTGGGAACTAACTTTCAGGCTATGCTACAGTCGATATTTAAATGCCCCCCTCTATGCAGCTACAATATGTAGGCGGGGCTTTGTGTGGGTGTGGCTTGGGTGTGGTCGGGGACACAGGGGGCCCAATGATCTCCTATTACCCGGGGGTCTCATGAGTTGTCTGTCCGCCCCTGGATGGAAGACATAGATACCAACAAGGCAAGGTCTGTTTCACATGGGACAGCTTACATAAGAGCAGTGTGAACAGCAAGCTTTGACAAAGCACTTATAGAGCTTTCAGCAAGCTTTGTTGAAGCTTTAAAATTACCATTCAGCTCAGTTTGTAAATGCTGAACACAGATCTTAATGGGATTGATGATTGCCACTTTGACCATTTCTCGACCGCAGGACATCATATGACATCCTTAGGTTGAAGTGGTGATATCTGGATGATGCCTGCAGCTACAGGCAGCATCCAGATATCTTTGTTTTCAGCCAGCTATTCGCTCACTTGTAAAAGCCATCCTAGTGGCTGTTTAGCCGCTGGATTGCATTTACAGGCAGTGGGAAGGGACGCCCTGCCCCCCCCCCCCCCCCCCCAGTGCCTCTCTAGGCTCTTCCGTGCAATCAGGAAGCTGGAGATCAGATTCGGTGCTGGATTTACCATATAGAGGTCCTCTCTATCACCCTTAGAGGCTGAAAGCGACACCACATCGTCCCTTCCAGCTCTGGCAGATGTAAACACTGCCAGTTTTTTTCCCTGAAAAGCAGAGATCAATTATTATTTTTTTGATCTCATGCTTTCCAGGGCAGAGGAGATATCTGAGTCTTATTGACCCCAGATGTCTCCATAAAGAAGACCGGTCATGCCTTATTCCTATTACAAGGAGTATTTTTATTTTTTTTATGACTTTTATTCCCATTACAAGAAGTGTAAAAGGGACAATGTAAAAATAAAATAAAAAAACTTTGTTTTTTAAACGCCCCATCTCCTCGAGCTCACACGCAGAAGCAAACATACATAAATTGGGCCTGTATATGTCAACGCCATTTGCATCAAACATGTGGGGTATTGATGCAAACGTTATAGTGAGAGCAATAATTCTAGCACTAGAACTCCTCTAGAACACTAGTTATTCTAGTAACCCGTAAACATTTTTAATGGAGATTTTTAGGTACTGAAGTTGATTTTACCAAAAAAATTCCTTATATATTGTGGGATTTTTTTTGCATTAAAATTAATTCAAGTGTAAAATGTGATCAAAAAAAAAATTGCAAATACCGTGTAACATAACAAATTGTAACAATCACCATTTTATTCTGTAGGCTCTCATATACGTGTTTATATAAATAAAAAAGTTAATATTTATATATAATATGTTTGGGGGTCCGGAGTGATTTTCTAGCAAGAAAATAAATAAATATGATTCATACATGTAGGAAAGAAATGCCAGAAGCTTCAAGGAGTGCTGAAGCCTGCAAGCACTTGTGCGAGTTGCCATGCAACTTTGACATAAGTCGCAGCCCATTGTTTGCAAAGGCACTCGTTCGTGCGATTTAAAGTCGCAGTGATTTTGAAAAGGTGCATGCACTACTTTGGTGCGATTTTTGATGCGACTTTGGTCCAGAGAGTGTAAAGTTACATAGTTAGTCAGGTTGAAAAAAGACACAAGTCCATCTGGATCAACCATAAAAATAAATAAATAAAAAATATCGTACAATCCCATATACACAATTCTATACCCACAGTTGATCCAGATGAAGGCGAAAAACCCCAGCAGAGCATGATCCAATTTGCTACAGCAGGGGAAAAAATTCCTTCCTGATCCCTCGAAAGGCAATCAGATTTTCCCCCGGATCAACTTTACCTATAAATCTTAGTATCCAGTTATATTCTGTACATTTTAGGAAGAATCCAGGCCTTTCTAAGGCCCCATACACACGGGAGGATTTATCCAGCGGACCGTTTCCGCGGATAAATCCTCTCGAGGATTTCAGCAGATTTTAATGCGATGGAGTGTACTCACCATCGCATTGAAATCTGCGCCGAAATCCTCTGGCGATGACGTGTCGCGCCGTCGCCGCGGCGACGTGCGCGACGCTGTCATATAAGGAATTCCACGCATGCGTCGAATCATTGCGACGCATGCGGGGGATCCCTTCGGACGGATGGATCCGGTGAGTCTATACAGACCAGCGGATCCATCCGTTGGGATGGATTCCAGCAGATGGATTTGTTTGGATTGGATTTGTTTGGCATGTCAGCAAATATTCGATCTGCTGGAATCCATCCCAGGGGAGAAATATCCGCGGAAACAGATCCGCTGGAGTGTACACACCATAGGATCTATCCGCTGAAACCCATTTGCTGGGATTTTTCAGCGGATGGATTGTATCGTGTGTACGGGGCCTTAAAGCAATCAACTGAGCTGGCCAGAACCACCTCTGGAGGGAGTCTATTCCACATTTTCACAGCTCTTACCGTGAAGAAACCTTTCCGTATTTGGAGATGAAATCTCTTTTCCTCTAGATGTAAAGAGTCCCCCTTTGTCCTTTGTGTTGACCTTAAAGTGAAGTACACCTCTGATAATCTTAGACCATCCAGAGTGATGCCTTGTACACGCAATCGGAATTTCCGATGGAAAAAGTCAGACAGACTTTTTCCATTGGATATTCCGATTGTGTGTAGCCCCATCTGAGTTTTTTCATCGGAAATTCCGATTAATTCCATCAGAGTTTAGATATAGAACATGTTCTATTTTTCTCCGATAGAATTCCGATGAGATTTGGCTGGGCAAAAACCTGATTGTGTGTACCCGGCATAAGAATCAATAACCACTACTCTCTGAATTCTGTCTTTTAGCCAGTTTTCTATCCATTTACAAACTTGAACCTGAAGACTTTACCTTACACATGAGGCACTGTATTGAACGCTTTTGCGTCCACGTCCACGCCTCAGTCCAAGGTTTTACTTCATAAAAAGAAATCAGGTTTGTCTGACACCTTCTGTCTTTCATGAATATTTTTTTCCAGCAATAACTCATCTAATTGGGGATGGGTGTCCAATGTCAAAATAAAATAAAAAAAAATGTAGAAAGTCACCAGTACTCTGAAGATGCAGTTTCAGAGATTTATTGTAGACACATACCATCTCATAACTCAAAGTTCCAACATTTTCTGGCCTTGCAAGGTCAGAAAGAGTCCCACTGCCTCAATGACGCCACAAGAACATTATACTCCCTTCAAAGTCACAGAAATAATAATGTCAATAATAAAATCGCAATACAGTAATTATAAACACCCAAGTGCAAATAAAATTTCAGTGAAGCCAACCTTGTCATTTCCCCTTATGCCTCATACATACGATCGGAATTTCCGATGGAAAAAGTCAGCCGGAATTTTCTCATCGGATGCCGTGTGTATGCACCATCGAACTTTTAGAGTTAGAAAGAGAACATGTTCTCTCCCCCCCCCCCCCGATAGAAACCGGAAATTCCGTTCCTCTGTATGGAACTCCGACGGAGAAAAAAAACACGCATGCTCAGAATCAAGTCGACACATGCTCGGAAGCATTGAACTTCATTTTTCTCGGCTCGTCTCATAAATGTTATGCGTCTACAAAAATGTGTTGAAAACGGACCTTCTGGGTGGTGGTAATATTTCCACATTTTACTCTTTATAGCGCACACACGCGCACACACACACACACACACACACACACACACACACACACACACATCAAATGGTGCTTTTTTTGGAAATATGCATCCTTCTGTACACACACACACTGGCCAGTTCAAGGAAGCAGAAGGTTTTTTTATCTTAAAGCAGAGGTTCACCCTAAAACAATTATATACCATTGCACCCAGCATACTTCCGACATCTACAGTATGCTGTTTTTTTTTTATTTTTCGTACATACCGTTTTATTGTTATTTTCCCCCCGGCTTTCAGGTTCTGATTCCCGCGGGACTGGGCGTTCCTATCCCTGGATTAGATGATTGACGTCTGGTGAAAAACTTCCCCTGGCGCATAAGGCGCGTCACCAGTTTTCCGTAACTAGCCGACCTGCGAGTCGGCTCTATATGGCGCCTGCGCCATAGAGGGCAGGGCCCGACCTGCGAGTCGGCTCTATATGGCGCCTGCGCCGTATAGAGCCGACTCGCAGGTCGGCTAGTTAGGGAAAACTGGTAACGCGCCTTATGCGCCAGGGGAAGTTTTTCACCAGACGTCAATCATCTAACCTCTGAATAGGAACGCCCACTCCCGCGGGAGCCAGAACCCAGGAGAAAAAAATAAAAATAAAAAAAAGGTATGTACGGCAAAAAAAAAAAACAGCATACTGTAGATGTCGGAAGTATGCTGGATGTTATGGTACATATGGTAGATGTTTTTTAGGGTGAACCTCCGCTTTAATACATTAAGATAAAAAACTTTCTGTGTGCAGCAGCACCCGCTAATACTTACCTGAGCCGTATACCTTTCCAGAGATGTTCACGAGTGCCTCGGCCATCCAAGACGCTTCTCCTGATTGACTGAGACACAACAGCAGCACCATTGGCTCCTGCTGCTGTCAATAAAAGTCAGTCAACCAATCAGGAGAGAAAGAGGGCAGGGCCGGGCCTCCATGTCTGAATAAACACAGGGAGCTGACTCTGCTCAGGTGCCCCCATAGCAAGCTGCTTGCGGTGGAGACGTTCGATAGGAGGCAGGAGCCAGGCGTGGGACCCGAGAAGAGGAGGCTGCTCTGTGCAAAACCATTGCATAGAGGAGGAGGAAAAATAAATAACTATGAACATAAAAACATTATTTTTGTGTTTTACCAGCAAGCTCACAGTGACTGTAGATGATAATCCTGATCAGAAGAGGGTGACTTCACACACGTGCTCCCCCCTCCCCCCTGTGTGAATGCGCTCACCTCCAACAGTGTGACCGCACACTTAAAGTGGAGTTCCACCCATAAATATAACATTACATCAGTAGTTTTAAAAAAAATTCATTAGTCCTTTTTAAAAAAAATTTAGATGCCTTCAAAGTGTTGTTGCTAGGCAGAATAGTTATTCTTCCCTCTTCCTGCACCTAGGTGCTTAAGCTTCCTAACCTACACCGCACAGACTCCTGGGAATATAGTGGGTGTAACTTTCCAGGAGTCTGTGCACTCCCCAGTCTCGAAGAATCATGTGACTTGGACAGTACAGGTGCTGAAACCTGATCTGAAACCTATTACACTGCTTGTGCAGCACTGAGCATGTGCGAGATCTGCAAGGCTGAAATCCAGGAAGTCATACAGTCTGTCTTCATGATGCCCACACTTAAGATGGCCCCAGTCAATTTCTATTTTATAAAGTGTTTAAATGCTGTAACAACCTAACAAAACGGACCTGAGTTTACAGACTAACTTTACTAGAATACATTAAGCTTGTGTATTACAGGGGTATATATTTAAAAAGTGAAATTGTGGCCGGAACTCCGCTTTAAGTTTGGTCCACATAAGCAGTTAAACCACTCCTGGGCTCTAAGTCAAACTGGCTCAGCAGGATCCCAAAGGAACATCCAGAGAAGTTGTCCTCAAATTTAAAAACAAGAAAGAGGCTGGATAGTGCATTATCGCCAGTTTAAACATTTATTTTGAAAACATAACATCAGAGTACTCACACATTTTAGGTGCTTCCAGGACACCAAACTATAAAAGCATTAAATCGGATGTCCGCAAAAAAAATGTATTAAAAGCCAGCAGCTACAAATACTGCAGCTGCTGACTTTTAATATTAGGACACTTACCTGTCCTGGAGTGCAGCGCCGTCCACAGCATCGCTCGTCACTCTGCTGCCCCAGCAATCCTCCGTGAGGGAACCAGGAAGTGAAGTGCTCCGGGTTCACCGCCCGATTCCCTACAGCACATGCGTGAGTCACGCTACGCCTGCCGATTGGCTCCCGCTGTGTACTGGAAGCCGAGTGTTCCCAGAACGCAACGGGGGGACGGGAGGTGACGTCATGCCTGCAGTTTACCCGAGGTGTGTGTCCGGAAGTGGGTGAAAATACCTGTCTTTAGACAGGTATCTGCACCCCCCTCCCCCCTGAAAGGTGTCAAATGCGACACCGGAGGGGGGGCGGTTCCGATCAGCGGGAGTTCCACTTTAGGGTGGAGCTCCGCTTTAAGCATAGGATTCCTCTCAAAACTTGTATGTGTCAGTAGCTTGTACAAAGCATGTATCTGAGCTCCTCCACCGTCCTGGCCCCTCCCCTACATTTGATGACACAGGGCTAATCACGTTTCTTCCTTATGGAGATCCCCCTGAGGAAGACACGTGATTAGCCTTGTGTCGTCACATGTAGGGGAGGGGCAAGGACGGTGAAAGGGGTACACAAGGAGAATTTGCTCCTAGAAGGTGGACTGCTAGCAGCTAAATGTTATGTGCTCAGAGTGGGGCTCTGTTGCCATGGGCGTTTTGCCACAGGTTGAGTGCCAGTGGCACAAATTTTCTAAATCCTGATGCTGAGTTTACCAGCTGTGAGTACAGTGCAATTACAGGCCATTGGTGGCCACAGCTACTCATGGCTGTGTGCATAGGTAAAGTGAGCTAAGGCTCATTGAATAGTGCACCATTGTCGGTATCAGTGGAAGGAATAGTGCACCATTGTCGTATCAGTGGGAGGAATAGTGCACCATTGTCGGTATCGGTGGAAGGAATAGTGCACCATTGTCGGTATCGGTGGAAGGAATAGTGCACCATTGTCGGTATCGGTGGAAGGAATAGTGCACCATTGTCGGTATCGGTGGAAGGAATAGTGCACCATTGTCGGTATAGGTGGAAGGAATAGTGCACCATTGTCGGTATCGGTGGAAGGAATAGTGCACCATTGTCGGTATCGGTGGAAGTAATAGTTCCCCAATTGTCGGCGTCGGTGGAAGGAATAGTGCACCATTGTCGGTATCGGTGGAAGGAATAGTGCACCATTGTCGGCGGAAGGAATAGTGCACCATTGTCGGTAGCAGTGGAAGGAATAGTGCACCATTGTCGGTAGCAGTGGAAGGAATAGTGCACCATTGCCGGTATCAGTGGAGGGAATAGTGCACCATTGCCGGTATCAGTGGAGGGAATAGTGCACCATTGTTGGTATCAGTGGAGGGAATAGTGCACCATTGCCGGTATCAGTGGAAGGAATAGTGCACCATTGCCGGTATCAGTGGAAGGAATAGTGCACCATTGTCGGTATCAGTGGAAGGAATAGTGCACCATTGTCGGTATCAGTGGAAGTAATAGTGCACCATTGTCAGTATCAGTGGAAGGAATAGTGCACCATTGTCGGCATCGGTGGGAGGAATAGTGCACCATTGTCGGTATCGGTGGAAGGAATAGTGCACCATTGTCGGTATCGGTGGAAGGAATAGTGCACCATTGTCAGTATCAGTGGAAGGAATAGTGCACCATTGTCGGTATCAGTGGAAGGAATAGTGCACCATTGTCGGTATCGGTGGAAGGAATAGTGCACCATTGTCAGTATCAGTGGAAGGAATAGTGCACCATTGTCAGTATCAGTGGAAGGAATAGTGCACCATTGTCGGTATCAGTGGAGGGAATAGTGCACCATTGTTGGTATCAGTGGAGGGAATAGTGCACCATTGTCAGTATCAGTGGAAGGAATAGTGCACCATTGTCAGTATCAGTGGAAGGAATAGTGCACCATTGTCAGTATCAGTGGAGGGAATAGTGCACCATTGTCGGTATCAGTGGAGGGAATAGTGCACCATTGTCAGTATCAGTGGAAGGAATAGTGCACCATTGTCGGTATCAGTGGAAGGAATAGTGCACCATTGTCGGTATCAGTGGAAGGAATAGTGCACCATTGTCGGTATCAGTGGAAGGAATAGTGCACCATTGTCGGTATCAGTGGAAGGAATAGTGCACCATTGTCGGTATCAGTGGAAGGAATAGTGCACCATTGTCGGTATCGGTGGAAGGAATAGTGCACCATTGTCGGTATCAGTGGAAGGAATAGTGCACCATTGTCGGTATCAGTGGAAGGAATAGTGCACCATTGTCGGTATCAGTGGAAGGAATAGTGCACCATTGTCGGTATCAGTGGAAGGAATAGTGCACCATTGTCGGTATCAGTGGAAGGAATAGTGCACCATTGTCGGTATCAGTGGAAGGAATAGTGCACCATTGTCAGTATCAGTGGAAGGAATAGTGCACCATTGTCGGTATCAGTGGAAGGAATAGTGCACCATTGTCGGTATCAGTGGAAGGAATAGTGCACCATTGTCAGTATCAGTGGAAGGAATAGTGCACCATTGTCGGTATCAGTGGAAGGAATAGTGCACCATTGTCGGTATCAGTGGAAGGAATAGTGCACCATTGTCGGTATCAGTGGAAGGAATTGTACTCCAAGGGCCAGACAAAGGCAAGAAAAGTAGGGCCGAAACTACTAATCGATTATGAAATTAATCGAGTACCATTTTCATAATCGATCGTTAATGTAAATATTACTTTCACGGTCCCACAGTAAAAGATGAACCCCTTACAGTAGCAATTATTTGCTCTTTTTGTACAATTTTTTGTTTTTTTAACCCCATTATGTTACTAAACATCTCAGGCCTGGGTCACACCTTTTTTGGTGCTTTTTGCAGAAACACACTACAGTTCATTTACATGCTTTCCTATGGGACACGTTCACATCCATGATTTTTTCAGCTGCTGCGTATTTGGAAAGGGCAAAAAGGTGCCATTTCGGGTTTTTTTTGGTTCAATGTACTTCAATGGAGAAGCTGCAGAAAAGCATGTAATGTGTTTTTGCGGCAGTTTGTGTTTTTTAATCTGCCCAACAACAAATTGGGCAAATGCAAATTGCAAAGTTATTACCGGTTAATCGAAACAATAATCGGCCAACTAATCGATTATGAAAATAATCGTTAGTTGCAGCCCTAAAGAAAAGGGCCACATCTGGCCCGCGGGCGGCAGTTTGGAAAGGATCTGCTACGGGCAGCTAGGTGCCCTCAGAGGTCTAGTGGAGTCCATACCTTGACCAGTTACAATGCGTGGCCATAAAGTTAAGGGATCTGTAAAATACAGTATTATTAGTGACGTGCCCCCACCTGACGTGTTCCCCCCGGACAGAACAGGCACAATTCCCCCGGGAATGCTGCATGAAGGCCTACCATGAAGGAACGAGAAGCCGAGGAGGACCATACCTCCCCCAGCTTAGACTTTTCATCTCTACTATAATATTACATCCATACTATTTAGTGCATAATCATGGATTTCTGACATCTCATACAATCTCCATTGAAAAACAAAAGAAGCCTGTGTTTATCCGGGGATGACAAAGGAGAAGATCAGGTATCAGAGCACAGTGATGGGTATACATAGAGGTGACATGGAAGCCTGCAGAGATCAGGGATGGGCACAGAAGATCGGAGGGAAGGATGAAGAGATGAGTGGTCAGGCCAGCCCCCATATACACTTACCTGCGATGCTCAGACTCCAAGTGTACAGACGCAGCGTGTCATTAATCAGCTCGGACACCGTGCTCAGCATCCTGCCTCCTCTGTCCTCCACCAGCTCTACCCACTAATCCTATCTAGAACACGAGGGCAGCTCCTGGCATGGCGTGACTGGGCAGCCGGGGGGGACAAAAACCGAGGATGATGGCGGAGAACAACTGCGCCACCTCTCCTCCAAATGACAGCTCGGCGCGCACACGTGACGCGGTTACCCAGGTTACAGCCGCATTCGGTGCTCAACCTCCCAGTCACTACAGCAGCCAATGGTTGGCGTGTGGGCGTGTCTGGAGGGCTCATCATGTAGAGAAGAGGGTGGGCTGGGATGTTTGCTGCAGTGCTCAGAAGACAATACTTCCATAGGAAGGGGGACATTGTTCATCAGCTTAGCCAGGCTGCCTGCCTTCATTTCACTCCTAATTCCTTATTAAAGCCCTGTTCTATTTAACCACTTGTCTTCCACAAGGTTTTACCTCCTTCATTACCACTCAGCACTGTGCCACTTTAATTGGTAATTGTGCGGTCATGTGACGCTGTACACAAATGACATTCCTAGCATTTTTATTTTTTTTTCCACAAAAATAGAGCTTTTTCTTACTGGAGCGCCACTGCATTTTTACCTTTTTTATTATTATTTTATATACGAGAAAATACCATCAATTTTGAAAAAATATTTTCTACTTTTTGCTATAAAAAATATCCAATAAAATCAAATGTCTTCATAAGTTTAAAATGTATTTTGGCAAAGAAAAAAAATCCCAATAAATGTATATTAATTGGTTTATGTGAAAGTTATAGCGTCTACAAACTATGGTAAACGCTATATTACCAAAAGTATTGGGACGCCTGCCTTTACACGTACATTCATTTTATTGGCATCCCAGTCTTATGCTGGATTCACACCTATGCAGTTTTAGGGGCAGATTCAGGTACGGGCGCGCAATTTTAAGATGGCGTAGCCTAGCGTGTTTACACTACGCCGCCTTAAGTAAGAGAGGCAAGTACATGATTCTCAAGGCACTTACCTTCTTACTTAGGGCGGCGTAGTGTAAACGCGGCGGGCGTAAGGGCGCCTAATTCAAATGGGTTGGAGGGGGGCGTGTTTAATGGCAATGAGGCTTGACCTCACGTTTTTGACGTTTTTTGGCTACTGCGCATGCGCTGGGCGCCTACATTTCCCAGTGCGCATTTTTGGCTAAGTACGCCGTACGGGCCTATTGATTTTGACGTGGACATAAACGATGTAAATCCCGATTCACGGACGACTTACGCAAACGACGTAAAAATTTCGAATTTTGCGGCGGGAACGGCGGCCATACTTGACATTACTATTCCACTAGAGCCTAGCTCTAACTTTACGCGGCCTATCTCTTCCGTAAACGGCGTAAAAGTACTGCGTCGGCCTGGCGTACGTTCGTGAATCGCAGTATCCCCTCATTTACATATTCTACGCCGACCGCAATGGAAGCGCCACCTAGCGGCCATCCAAAATATTGCAATCTAAGATAGGACGACGCAAGCCGTCGTATCTTAGATACTAGTGTATCTCTGTTTGAGCATACGCTTAAACTTAGGTCGGCGTAGATTCTGAGTTAGGTCGGCTTATCTACTGATAAGCCGGCCTAACTCTTTGTGAATCTACCTATTAGTATTTTTTGCAGATTTACACTACAGTCCATTTACCATGGTTTCCTATGGAACAAGTTCTGTAGTACAAATCTGCAAAAAGCACTAAAAATGCATAGGTGTGAATCCAGCCTTAGGCCAGATACACACCTCTGCAGGTTGCAGTTTGTTTGTGATGCCAGAACTTCAGTTCCACTTTAAAGCTGAACTAAGCCCTACTATGCTTTACAGCAAGAGAAGCTGCATCTTAGCCACTGTTTGATTTGCACTTGCCATGGTGTTGGTGTTAGGACACCACCAGCCGTTTGCATAGTTGCCAACATTCTCCAAAACAATTTAGGGACACCTTTTTTCTGTAGGCACAGCATTATTTTAATTAGGGACGCAGCATTCATTTGTAGGCATGCTCTAGTAGGGCTAAAAAAAAAAAAAAGAGAAAGGGAATGAGGGAGATAGAAAGAAGGATATAGGGAGAGAGTGCGTAACGCACAGAGAGAAGGGGTTGGGAGTGCGTTATGCAGAGAGAGAAGGGGTCAGGAGTACATAACTCACGAAAAGAAGGGGTCAGGAGTCCGTAATGCACAGAGAGAAGGGGTCGGGACAGCATAACGCACAGAGAGAAGGGGTCAGGACAGCGTAACGCACAGAGAGAAGGGGTTGGGAGTGCGTAACGCACAGAGAGAAGGGGTCCGGAGTACATAACTCATGAAAAAAAGGGGTCAGGAGTCCGTAATGCACAGAGAGAAGGGGTCGGGACCAGGGCCATCTTATCCAGTGGGCACACCTGGGCACAGCCCAGGGGCCCCAGGTGCCCCATCAGGACAGGCAGGGCCGATCCTAGGCGGGTGCACCATGCCCCGACGCTGTAAGCTGCCACAGAGAAGGGGCACCAAGCCGCCGAAGCTGTGGCATGCCACTTGACTGCACTGGCTGCTAGAATTGGCGGCCGCCTGGTGCCTAGCAACCAGTGACATCAGTGGCCGCCCCAACATTCAGAGCGCGCCGCCAATGTGGCTGGAAAACTAGATCGGCTCCATCCCCTTCCCCTGCCATCTTCTGTCTCAGACAGCATAGCACGCCGCAGGTCACCATCTTCATTGTTGGGGCACCAATGCATTTCTTTGCCCGGGGGCCCATGATGCTAAGAAGATGGCACTGGTCGGGACAGCGTAACGCACAGAGAGAAGGGGTTGGGACAGCGTAACGCACAGAGAGAAGGGGTTGGGACAGCGTAACGCACAGAGAGAAGGGGTCCGGAGTACATAACTCATGAAAAGAAGGGGTCAGGAGTCCGTAATGCACAGAGAGAAGGGGTCGGGACTGCGTAATGCACAGAGAGAAGGGGTCAGCACTGCGTAAAGCACAGAGAGAAGGGGTCGGGACTGCGTAATGCACAGAGAGAAGGGGTCAGCACTGCGTAAAGCACAGAGAGAAGGGGTCGGGACAGCGTAACGCACAGAGAGAAGGGGTCGGGACAGCGTAACGCACAGAGAGAAGTGGTCCGGAGTACATAACTCATGAAAAGAAGGGGTCAGGAGTCCGTAATGCACAGAGAGAAGGGGTCAGCACTGCGTAAAGCACAGAGAGAAGGGGTCGGGCGTGCGTAATGCATGGAGAGAAGGGGTCGGGAGTTCATAACGCACAGACAGAAGGGGTCGGGCGTGCGTAATGCATGGAGAGAAGGGTCGGGAGTTAATAACGCACAGAGAGAAGGGGACAGGAGTGCGTAACACACAGAGAGAAGGGGTCAGCACTGCGTAAAGCACAGAGAGAAGGGGTCGGGACTGCGTAATGCACAGAGAGAAGGGGTCAGCACTGCGTAAAGCACAGAGAGAAGGGGTCGGGACTGCGTAATGCACAGAGAGAAGGGGTCAGCACTGCGTAAAGCACAGAGAGAAGGGGTCGGGACAGCGTAACGCACAGAGAGAAGGGGTCGGGACAGCGTAACGCACAGAGAGAAGTGGTCCGGAGTACATAACTCATGAAAAGAAGGGGTCAGGAGTCCGTAATGCACAGAGAGAAGGGGTCAGCACTGCGTAAAGCACAGAGAGAAGGGGTCGGGCGTGCGTAATGCATGGAGAGAAGGGGTCGGGAGTTCATAACGCACAGACAGAAGGGGTCGGGCGTGCGTAATGCATGGAGAGAAGGGTCGGGAGTTAATAACGCACAGAGAGAAGGGGACAGGAGTGCGTAACACACAGAGAGAAGGGGTCAGCACTGCGTAAAGCACAGAGAGAAGGGGTCGGGACTGCGTAATGCACAGAGAGAAGGGGTCAGCACTGCGTAAAGCACAGAGAGAAGGGGTCGGGACTGCGTAATGCACAGAGAGAAGGGGTCAGCACTGCGTAAAGCACAGAGAGAAGGGGTCGGGACAGCGTAATGCACAGAGAGGAGGGGTCCGGAGTACATAACTCATGAAAAGAAGGGGTCAGGAGTCCGTAATGCACAGAGAGAAGGGGTCAGCACTGCGTAAAGCACAGAGAGAAGGGGTCGGGCGTGCGTAATGCATGGAGAGAAGGGGTCGGGAGTTCATAACGCACAGACAGAAGGGGTCGGGCGTGCGTAATGCATGGAGAGAAGGGTCGGGAGTTAATAACGCACAGAGAGAAGGGGACAGGAGTGCGTAACACACAGAGAGAAGCGGTTGGGACCTCGTAACACATAGAGAGAAGGGGTTCGGGCGTGTGTAACCCACAGAGAGAGGGGGTTCGGGAGTGCGTAACACACAGAGAGAAGGGGTTCGGGAGTGCGTAACACACAGAGAGAAGCGGTCGGGACTGCATAACACATAGAGAGAAGGGGTTCGGGCGTTTCTAACCCACAGAGAGAAGGGGTTTGGGAGTGCGTAACACACAGAGAGAAGGGGTCGGGAGTGCATAACACACAGAGAGAAGCGGTTGGGACTGCGTAACCCACAGAGAGAAGGGGCCGGGAGTGCGTAACACAGAGAGCAGAGTTTAGGCGTGTGTAATGCACAGAAAGCAGGAGTAAGGGGTTTATTGTGCAGAAAGTGCAGGGGTTAGGAGTGTGTAACGCACAGGTCACAAGTGTCTGGTGGCAACCTTATAGACTGTAATTTAATCCCATCAGAAAACAAATACAGCCTATGGGGTTGCAGTGCACATGCACCAAGCTGAAGGAGACATTTCTGTGCTTGCTTCTTTATGGAAACCTAATCTATAGAAAACAGCGGCTTCAGAAGATGTTTTGAATCCAAAAACGTTTTGCCTGGAGGGAACATATACAGTATATTTGCATATGTAGTTCTTTAACTGTTCCCTATGTACATGTGTTTTACTTTCAGAGAAGATCTGTGCACAAATATTTGCATAACAATGTCAACATATCCAGTAATCCGTCTCTGTGTTTTACATCGCATATTTAGATTAGCGTGAAAATAAATCGTTATTGAGAATAATAACAAGCGAATGATTACAAAAAATGCGTTGCCCAGAAGTAAAATGGCGGTGGATGAATCAGGAGACTTCCAGGTAGTTCCTTTTCCGCCTTTCTTCAAAAGCCAATCAGGACTCGGCATCGCGGATGTGCACATTTCAAACTTGCAGCTTCTCGTGTCGTACAGTGCTGGGGTGGGGAGTGTGTTGTACCGGGAAGAGAGCGGAGTGGAATCCGTTACCGGAGGCGCCTGGCGGGAAGAGAGTAGGAACGGCGGCCGGGACTGTCAGGTGTGTGACGAAGCCGGGGTGTTCCTGGAGCTCCGGGCATGGGAACTGTCATTACTGGTGTTACAGGACAGCTCAGCTCTACATACACAAAGGAGGACCCCGGCCTGTGTTATTCTTCTGTATTCAGACTCTCCCCTTACACACACGTTCTGTCTACATTACCAAGTCAATGGCTCTCGAGATATACACATTGAAGTGTGTGTGTAAAAAATAAATAGAATATATGTATATATGTGTGTGTGTGTGTGTATATATATATATATATATATATATATATATATATATATATATATATATATATATATATATCATACACTCACACACTGTTAGAAGCTCTGTCAGGTTTTTGCTGTCTGTCCCTATGGGGTGGATTGGCCTAAGCCCTCATGCCCACAGGCGTACAATACACTGTCATTGATTTGGCTGTGAAGGCACCAGCATTTTATTGTGTGGGTCCATGCTTTCTGCTCTGTATTAGTCTGCATCCCAGGACCTGCATCTGGAGCATATTTTCCAGTGTGCTAATGTTTACATGCGTGCCATGCAAATTTAATTTATTGGAGCTGCCTGGGTCCTAGCAACCTATAGAATACATTGTGCCATGCACTGTATGCATGTGAACGGTAAAGCAGACAGCATCTGCATAACCACTTGGTGACTGCCAACCGACCGCAGATCTACTGCGGCAGAGCTGCACCAGATCACTTATGTGATTCGGCTTTTCTGGGGAGACGATGTGCGTCTGATGCGCTGGCTGTCCTGACAATTACTACAGCACAAGCCTGATCAGCGGGTCCTATCGGGTAGTGCCTGTGCATGCGCAGTATGTAAGGGCCACTCCAGCTGATTTTCTGATCAGCTGGCGTGATGTCTGCATTGTGCATGCACACATCGTAGGAGGTGTCTCTCGATGGAAGATGCCATTTTACAGCCACAATTGAAACCCATGCAAACAGCGGAGTGAGACTGTAGTAGTCAAGATTGTGCCTCGCTGTTGTGGGGCGGCTTTACAGTGTGTTGATGGTCCGGTTTTGTGTGTGTTGCAGGGTGGGTTTGCTGTGTTGCAGGGTGGGTTTGCTGTGTTGCAGGGTGGGTTTGCTGTGTTGCAGGGTGGGTTTCGCCTGTGTCTAAGGCCCCTTGCACACTGGGGCGTTTTTCATGCGGTACAGCGCTAAAAATAGCGCTGCTATACCGCATGAGAAATCATGCCCTGCAGTGTTCAATGTGAAAGCCCGAAGGCTTTCACATTGAAGCGGTGCGCTAACAGGAGCGCACCAAAAGTCCTGCTAGCCGCATCTTTACCGCGGTGTGTTCACCGCTCCTATACCGCGCCTTCCCATTGAAATCAATGGGAAAGCGCGGTATTAACCCTTTTTCGGCCGCTAGCGGGGGTTAAAACCTCACCGCTAGCGCCCGAATATCGCAGTAAATACGACGGTATAGCCGCGCTACAAATAGCGCGGCTATACCGTCACCGCGGCTCCACGCTGCAATGTGAAAGCAGCCTAAGGGCAGGTTGCAACACAGACAAAACCTGCCCTGCAACAGAGGCACACTCTGACAACTGTTTGCATAGGTTTCAATTGTGGCCGTGAAATGGTATCTTCCGTTCGAGAGATGTGTCCTACGATGTGCGCCATGGGGACGTCACGCCAGCTGATTGGGAAATCAGCTGGAGTGCCCCCTTTCATACTGCGCATGCCCGGGCACTTTGCGATAGCACACCATCCACTGATTTATTGCTGGAGCTCGCTGAGTGGTTGACAGAAGGTAAATAACATGTGTCTCTCTACAGACACAGGTTATGTGCTTATTTTTTTTGTTCTCCAAGGAGGGAGTAAAAACCAACACCTTGCTTAATGAAAACGGCACATGCTACACACAGTAAACATTGTTGGGCACACAGTTACACGTTTGCCTCTAAATGTTATCCCCTTTCCAGAGATAAACATTAGTACAGTGTATATTGTTAGCACCGATCACTGTATTAAGCCTAGTACACACAGTCAGAATGTTGGGCAGCATCGGCTGTTTCTATAGAAACGGCCACATTTGGCCTGTGTACTGGAGTCAGTCTGACAGAAGTGGGTAGTTTCGGCCAGCCTTTGTAAAACAGGCATGACTGAAAAAGGTCTGCCGATCAACGCTCTCGGCCAATGGCTGAGAGTGCTGACAGGAGTGTTCTGGTGTGGGGCTGTCCCCCTGTCAGAACACAATAGCGCAGCAGGGGAGATCGTTGTACTAACATTGGATTGTTAGTACATCGGCTCCTCCCTCATCTGCCCGTTTTGTTTGTTTTTGGGCGTCAAGCCCTGCTGGGTTAAAAAAAAATAAAAAAATAAACTGTGTGTGTGTGTGTGTGTGTGTGTGTGTGTGTGTGTGTGTGTGTGTGTGTACTAGGCTTTAGTGTCCCCGGTGAGGTAAGTGGCAGTAAGTGTCTGTCCCCCCCCCCCCCCCCCCCAAGCGTCTGCCAGGTTGCCCGCTGCACTATCACAGTCCCACTGTAAGCCTCCATTCACACCTCCGCGACAACAGCGTATGGCGTACGTGGCGTATTTTGCCGCGAGTGTGAAACTTTATTTTTATTTTTTTCAAATTCTTCCCATTGCTGTCAATGGGAGAACGCCAATGTCGCCTGAAAAAAAGGGTCCGGGACTTTTTTTCAGGCGACAGGCGTACGGCGTCTATGAGATGTGAACCATCTCCATAGACAGCAATGGGAATTCCCCCCTCTAGCGGCAGAAGCGTCCGGCGTCGGGCGTTTTGTCGCATAGATGTGAATGGAGCCTTAAGCCCCGTACACACGGTCGGACTTTTGCCCAACCAACTTCAAAATCCGGCACTTTTCGTATTTGTCCGACCGTGTGTACGTTCCATCGGACCAACTTTTTTGGCTTCAATCGGACAAAAAGTTGGGTCTGTGAACGGACCAACTTTCTGTTCCGAAAAGTCCGATTGTGCAAAGTGCGACCGTGTGTACAGCAAACCATCGGACTTTTGGACAAAGTACAAATGCGCATGCTCAGAACTAATGTTAAACTCAACCAACAATAGCAGAAGTTAACCAAAGGGTGGCGGTAAAGAGCAAGTAAAACCACGTGATGTTGGGAAAGTGTTAGAAAAGTTTGCAGAAAAGTCCGAGCGTGTGTATGCTATGGGTGTGATCGGACAAATCAATTAAGACAAAAATCCAAGGGAAATTTTGTTGGATGTCCTACCGTGTGTATGAGCCTTAAGTCGCTGATCACAGCCATTACTAGTTATAAAAAGAAAAACGAATTTGAATATCTATAACATAGTTTGTAGATGCTATAACCTTTACGCAGACCAAATAATATAAATAATTTGAGAAACAAATAGAAACCTACATGCCATTGATCTACCCTTCCTTTTTCTTCTCTGGTGGTGGATGCCATTTAGTTGCAGTAGTACAGTAAGCCCATGCTGCTGTGGGGATATACCGCCATAGTATGTTCATGACCGCTTGGGCTCAGAGGAAGTGGATTGAATGAAACTGGATGTTGTTCAGTCATGAAGGCTGGTGACATTTGCTGTCGGGTATAACTGGCTATGTGTTTTTATTTTAATGCAATGGGAGAGTGGTTCAGTTCCAACTCCTCCTGCATTATGCACAGCTGTAAAAGGTCTAACATTTTTGGTAACATGATGTCTTTGTCCAGTCTAGAATTGACCACAAAATGGTTGACGAAGATATAAGCGAGAGGAAGCTGAAAATTGCATCAATTCTGGACAGAGTTAAAAAACTTAAGAAAGCTGACGATTCTTTGAAGTACAGCAGTGAAGATAATTGGACGGGTGAATTGATCTCTACAAAGTCATCGGCTGATACAACAGGTAAGAATCGTCTGCGTTTTAAGTTAAACGGGGGGGGGGGGGGGTCAGTATCCTTTTGATTCTCCCATGAATCTTTGGGAGTGAATGTGGGAGGTACACTGGGCATGGAAATATGAACTCGTACACTGGGCATGGAAATATGAACTCGCTCACTTCAACATAAATAGCACCCCTCATTCTGTCTGCAGCAAGCCGTACATAACACACGGTATAATGGGTTACAGCCTTATAAATACAAAGCATTTTAATATGAATGCAAACCAGTGCAACATGTCAGGGACCACCAGTGTAGAGCGGGGTTTATTAGAAATCGCTTGTATAACACAGCGGGGATCTTTTTCTGTGCCAGGTATAGTATATCAGAACACTGATCGCTGATGCCCCGCCTCCCGGTATTATGATTGACAGCGCATTGTGCCAATACCGGAGGGAGGCAGACATCAGTGTTCTTGTATAATATACCTGACACATCGGGACATCCTACGCCGAGGGGGTAGAGTCTTTTCGGCAAAGTCTGGCAGCATCCACCGGACCTTCCTAGCGCATGCGCCACTGATGTCAGCGGCTGCATGCAATGTGAATATCTCCTAAACCGTACAGCCCTGTAGGTAAAAAAAGTCAAGAAAAGTATACAACCACTTTAAGAAACTTCCAGGGAGCCTCAAGGAGCCCAAAGATGTTTGAAGGAAGGTGTTTCTACTTTAATATTTCCACTTTATCATATGTGCACAGCTGGCAGATACACTTTAAAGAGGAGGTCCGTCGTGTTTTTTTTTTTTAAGTCGGCAGTTACAAATACTGCAGCTGCTGACTTTTAAAATAAGGACACTTGCCTGTCCAGCGTACCCACGATGTCGGCACCCGAAGCCGATCTCTGTTTCGGCTCTCGGGTGCTGCGGCCGCTATCTTCGGCCACCACCTTGCGGCTTCACTTCTTGGTTCCCTACTGCGCATGCGCAACTTGCGCTGTGAAATGCCACTGGTCCCTGCTGTTTTCTAGGACCCATGTCTCTCCCTGAAGAAGGGGGGAGGGGGGGCGCTGGATGTGACGTAGACCCCAGCAGATCCAGATATGCCCGGAAGTGGGTGCAAATACCTGTCTTGGGTATCTGTATCCCCCCCCCCCTCTGAAAGGTGGCAAATGTGACACCAGAGGGGGGGAGGAATCCAAACAGTGGAGGTTCTATTTTTGTGTGGACCTCTGCTTTAAACAGGGAGTGGGGTGATGCACAAAAAACGTGTTTGCAAACTCTTTTATCATATTCTTTAATGGGGGGGGGGGGGAGGGGAAATTAAATACATTATGTAGAAAGGTGCCAATTTATTTTAATGCAGCCGCTTGTGATTTGCAGGGTGGCCAGGGAATAAGGTAAGGTTTGCTGAACAATAGTTTGAGGCGCTTTTTCCAGGCATTTGAGTGGGCGTTCCAAAGTGTATTTTAATTGGATTACGTTTAGGGTAAAAACTATACCTTCAACATTTTAGTTATGTTTTTTTGAGGTGATTTCTTGGTTACTTCTATTTATTTTTAATGCCTAATACTTTCCTTTCCTCCCTTTTTAGAACATTCTGGAGTTTTTAATTCTTTTCTGACACCAAAGACCCCAGAAGAATGGCTAGCTTTTCTTTTAAAGTTAGAAAACACAGGCCTTCCACAGATTGACCATGTACTGCTTAATAGACTGCTTGATAATTACAGTGATGCCGTTGGATCACTTCCGGCAGAAGATCACAGCCACAATGAGAGTTATGCAAAAATCTTGGTACGATTTGCAGAGCTGAAAGCGTAAGTATTACTGTTTACTAGAGTAACACCGTGTGTGTGTGTGTGTGTGTGTGTGTGTGTGTGTGTGTGTTTTTTTGCCATGTATGTTCAAGGATAGCAAGCTACAGAGAAAACCGAGGAGCAATCAATCTTTCCTCTATTGCCTCTGTGATTAATCTGGAAGTGATGATTTCATCACTTCCAGTTTCAGAGTTGTCATGCTGATCAAGCAAGATCTGTGGATGGATTTGGCAGCTTTCCTTGGTGGGCACGTAATCCTATTGCTTAAATGGTTGGTGGAACTTCCCTGCAAGAAATGGATCAGAAGGCTGCCTTTTGAGGGTCGCCGCATGTTTGGACCAGCTCTGCATGCAGTACATAACTGTAGGAAATGCTCCCTCTTACTCCTAAAGAAGGTTAATGTGGCAGGTCGGGAACTGATACCTTCAGAAGGAGCAAGCCTCAAACTTTAAGCAAAAGCCTGCATCTCAGTTCTGTAGGAAGAATTCTACTTGCAAGTCCTCACCACATTGAAGGCATGCCCCCACTTGTGTGGATGTGGGGACATCTTATGTCATCCTTTGTGGCCTCCTGTACTCAAGAAGTCAGAGAAATTGGGTCCACAGTGTGGTGTCCAGCGGGTAACAAGCTGGAGTGTCATTGCTTTTCTCCTTCATGCTCTCTGCTCAAGGGAATCCTCAGTCACAAAAGTGTTGTGTGTGTGTTTTTTTTTTTTTCTGGAAAAGCTGCAGTCCTTGGGGGTTCACCACACCCATAGCAGAGGCAGAGATTGTTTTATTGACACAGAGGCGACCTGGGAGTGGGCACGCACAAGTGCCCCTATAGCAAGCTTGGCAAGGGGGAGTGGACAGGATTGCTGGCAGGAGGGGACCTAAGAAGAGGAGGATTGAGGCTGCTCTGTGCAAAATCGCTGCACACAGCAGGCAAGTACTCTCTACTCCTCAGATAGCATGCCAAGAGATAACTACTTGTATCCGGAAGAGCCACGCCCCCCCCCCACACACACACACACAATTTTAGCAATTGCAAAATCACCTGGACGAGACTAGGAGGCTTCTGGGCCTAAAAAAAAATTCTGCAAAAAAACACAAGTGACCACACGCAGAAAGGGGCTTTGGATACAAATCGGAGTGCTTGAAAAAAGTAGAGCAGTCAAGGCATAGCGTTCATCCTAACGATATGGCACCGACCGAACTAAGAGAAAAGGCCATTTTGCCTCGACGTGAGGTCCTTTTTGATGGCCGCCAGCAATGAAGGAAAGTTAGGTGGAACATATCTTTACTGGGTAAAGCGATGCCCATGTATTTTATGAGAGGTGGCCCATTTGAAGAGGGAAAAATGGTCTAGAGAAGGGTGTTTATCGAGGCCGGCATAGATATATTCTGTGCCTCCGACTTCTGATAATTGTCAGGAAAAAGAGTTCTAACTCTAACTAGTGTCTGGATTTCTACTCTCTTGGCCCCTGAGGTCATTGGGAAGTCCCTTGATTTGGGCCTGCATGAAGGTGCTGGCAAAGATGGTCCTCCTGCCTAGTTTCGCTCCAGGACTTTTCAGTTTATTATCCTGCTGGTATGGGGAAAACATCAGGAGTCTTGGATTTACAAATGCATGCAACTCCCAAGGCCAAGTCGGCTCTGGAATGGTGGATATACACGCAAATGCTGGATGTTGGAAAAATCCTTCCTTCTGATGACTTGGAAATTTTTTTTTTTTTTTTTGTGTTGTAATTTTATAGTATACAAAATTCCTTAAAACCCGACAACATTTCTCACCTCAATATATATCGGACCATCTTTCACCTATTTCAATACCCTTGCCCTCCATTGGATGGGGGAGCGTGGCTATGAAATGTTGGAAATGCCTTCATTCCTTATGACATGGAAAGTCTTAATGACAGCTGCCAGCCTTTTGTGCTGGGGCTATATTCGAGAGAACCCTCACAGTTCATGGAACGTAGTCGTGAGAGGAGGGACAAGAAGCTGCGCTGTTCAGGAGGAAGCAAACCTGCTCTTGTCTCAGAATTTTGCATTTGCGCTCTTGGCAGTTAAGCTGTCATGAGCTGAACCCTTTGGTTTTTGGGTTTGTGTTTTGACCTTGTTGCGGTGTTGCCCACCCCTCATGTTCAGGGGTTTGGGACATCCCAAATCATGAATATGAAATCCACTGATGTGCTTGTTATGTACTAGGATCCTACAGGTAATCCCAAACATTTTTTGCATAACTGTTTGTAATACAGGAGTGCAAGCTCCTTGCTCTATTGTGTAGAATGCCTTTTGTGTATCAAAGTGAGTGTACTTAGGTGTGGGGTGTGTTTTTTTTTTTTTTTTTTTTTTTTTTTTTTTTTAAAAGCTGCCTGTCTGTTTCAAACTTTATTAAAAGTTTGAATCTGTTTGACACACACCCGAGATGTTTAGAGTACTGGGAAGTTTTCTTGAAATGGATTTTGGAGAATTCTGGTTACATTTTTTACCTTGGCTTTCACAATATAGAGTAAAAGAGGTTCACTTTAAGAGTACAGGCGGGGGACAGATGCAGCATTGAACCTAGGTAATTATAAATCTGCAAAAACCCCATACTTCTCTTTTAACTGCTGCTCTGCCCATACACGCAGTATAATTGCATCCCTTTTGCTCTCCTGCAATTCCGTGTGGCTGCTGGGAGTGGAGAGGAAGCCTATTTATGCTGAAAGTTGCAAGCATGCTAAAAGTGGGTTATAATGGAAGTCTGTCTGAGTTGAAAAGGATATTTTGGGTGGAGTTCTGTTCTAAAGAATTATGTTTTGAAACACCAAGAATTGGTCAACAAAGTTTTTAAGTGGTATTAAACCCTTACATTTGAAGTGACTAGCCTTAGGTGATACAGGGTTTAAACAAGTCCTCCATAATTTGTACCTGCTTATCTGCAGCCGTTCTCTACACCCATCCATTCAAACTGCAGAATTTATAGAGCTTGTCTGAGCTTTCAAAAAGCAGGGGCGGGCAGGTAAAGTTACTCTGCAGACCTTAACCACTTGCTGACGGCCGTACGACTTTGTACGGCCTCAGCGCGGCTCCCAATTTCTAACAGGCCGTGTTTTTACGGCCTCTCCTTTACACGTTCCCCGCGCGCGCTCCCGAGCGCGCGGCGGGGAACTTCTGTACTGGCCGTGTCCCTTGGACACAGCCAGTCACAGATCGCCGTGAACGGCCAATCGGAGCGGCCGTTTCCTAGGCGATCTGTGCGGCCAATGAGAGATGATCTCATATGTTTACATATGAGATCATCTCTCATTCCCGGCTCTCGCAGACAGCGGTGCTGTCAGGGGAGAGAGGAGACGGATCTGTGTCTCTTGTACATAGAGACATAGATCGGTCACCCCCCCAGTCACCCCCCCTCCCCCACAGTTAGAACACACCCAGGCTACACATTTAACCCCTTCCTCACCCCCTAGTGTTAACCCTTCCCTGCCAGTCACATTTATACAGTAATTAGTGCATATTTATAGCACTGATTGCAGTATAAATGTGAATGGCGCCAAAAATGTGTCAAAAGTGTCCGATGTGTCCGCCATAACGGCGCAGTCCCAATAAAAATCGCAGATCGCCGCCATTTCTAGTAAAAAAAAAGCATTTATACAGTAATTAGTGCATATTTATAGCACTGATTGCAGTATAAATGTGAATGGCGCCAAAAATGTGTCAAAAGTGTCCGATGTGTCCGCCATAACGTCGCAGTCCCAATAAAAATCGCAGATCGCCGCCATTTCTAGTAAAAAAAAAAATTTATACAGTAATTAGTGCATATTTATAGCACTGATTGCAGTATAAATGTGAATGGCGCCAAAAATGTGTCAAAAGTGTCCGATGTGTCCGCCATAACGTCGCAGTCCCAATAAAAATCGCAGATCGCCGCCATTTCTAGTAAAAAAAATAAATAAATAAATAATAATAATTCTGTCCCTTATTTTGTAGGCGCTATAACTTTTGCGCAAACCAGTCGCTTATTGCGATTTTTTTTTTTTTTACTAAAAATATGTAGAATACGTATCGGCCTAGACTGAGGATAAAAAAAAAAACGTAAAAAAAAAAATTGAGCTATTTATTATAGCAACAAAGTAAAAATATTTTATTTTTTTTCAAAATTGTCGCTCTATTTTTGTTTATAGCGCAAAAAATAAAAACCGCAGAGGTGATCAAATACCACCAAAAGAAAGCTCTATTTGTGGGGAAAAAAGGACGTTAATTTTGTTTGGGAGCCACGTCGCATGACCGCGCAATTGTCAGTTAAAGCGACGCAGTGCCGAATCGCAAAAAGTCCTCTGGTCAGGAAGGGGTTTAAGTGCCCAGTAAGGAAGTGGTTAAAGTGCATGTAAACCCTCGCATGTACCCAGTAAAGTGAACAGCCTTAGATACACAGGGATGAAACAAATCTCCCTACATATGTTTTTTACATGTATATCTGCTGTCTTTATATACTGCTTAGAAAGTGCACATCGTGTTTTTTTTTTCTTCCTGATTAGCACTGCAGTGAAGCATGGGCATACAGCCAAGACGGCTGATTGGAGGAAAGGCGCACGCTCACACCCTCTCCATATAGGTAGACTTTCAGCTCCTGTACTTTGAATTGTTCAGATCAGTGCTAATGCTATTTATAGCAACCTCCCCAACATAAAACCTTAGGCTGCTTTTATCATATGTGACAGAGAACTAGTCGGGAGTTATCCATCAGATCACAGAAGAATGGAGCAGGAGACCGCTATGGGACATAGTGCTTTGAAGAGAGATGACAAAACACTGCAGATATGTGCCGAGCTCAAGTTTCATGCATTGGATTTATATCCACTTTAATGAGGGGAGCTGATTGGAGGGATCACACAGGCTAAAGCAATCTGGTTTTGTTCCATAAATATTTGATCATATTTGCTTAATACTATTTTTCAACAGCTCGTAGTTTTATTTTAAATTCTCCACTTTTTTTATTTTAGTGTTCTGGATCCAGATGAGGCACGTGACCAGTTCCAAATTACAAGATTAAACTGCAAAACATTTGCTTTTGTGTTTACTGCTTTTGCTCAGTTCGAGCTTTCAGGAGGTAATTTTTTAAAGAATATTTTTAAAACTTATTTTTTTTTTTTTAGTTAAGTATACTGATTTGATGGTGAAAAGTATTGTATGAGCTTCTAAAATTTTATATTTCTATTTTAAGGAATTGCATTTGCACAATATGGCAACATTTTTCATAGTTTATATACTCTACGTAAACCTAGTAGCCCAATTTTGAGGCTTTAAAGATTTTCTCTTGGCCAGTACAACATCCACCATGTGCGCATCTCAATACATATCAAAGCATAAGGGAACTGTGCATGGATACAAGTCTGTATCATACCAGGCTGTATGCTGGAGCTTCCTCCTCACCACTTTTTATTTTTCTCTGTCAGGAAATCTAATTTTTCTCTCTATAATTGTGTCTGATATTTACAGCCACTTTAATCCTCCATTTCCTCTGAGTGCAGGCTGAGGGGAGGGCTGTGTGAAGTCACTGGGAAAAAAATGGCCTTGAGTTTCTGTGTGTGTGTCTCCTGTAGGGAGTAGTATAACACAAGATTGCTAAATCATCATCCATTATAAAGCTGTGCCCTTTAATGGGTGATATGGGGGGGGGGGTTGGAATGTTTCTGGCTTCAGGTATGCTTGAATAAATTTATGGTATGGCTTAGACAATCAACTGTTGTCTGAATCTTGTCCATAGCATACTTGCTGACCATTCATTCATTCATTCATTCATTCATCCATAGGCTCTAACCAAAATGTGACTTGGGTATTTAAAGTGATACTAAAGTCTTGTATGTGGATTTTTTTTTTTGTTGTTTAAAAATAACAAACATGTTCTGCTTACCTGCTTTGTGAAGTTGATTTTGCACAGAGCAGCCCTGATCCTCTTCTCGGGTCCCTCCCTTCTGTTGAGTGCCCCCACAGCAAGCAGCTTGCTATGGGGGCACCCGGGCTATAGCTTCCTGTGTCAATTCAGACATGGAGCCACAGCCTGACCCCGCCCCCTCTCCAGATTGGGTGGCTTGCTGACTTTGACAGCGGGAGCCAATGGCGCTGCACTGCTGTCTCAGCCAATGAGGAGTCCCGAGACATTCCTACAACAATGCTGGATCTATAGGGACCTCAGGCAAGTATTATGGGGGAGCTGCTGCAAACAGAAGGCTTTTTTATCCTAATGAGTGAGTGAGAGACTTGTAAAGCGCAACACATGCGAACTGAATCGCCTCTGGGCGCTGTATCCATTTCATTGATAAGGAACCCCTTGACCTCAGAAGAGATGGGTTTTAATCTTTCTCCTGAAGGCCAAGTGGTCCGACTCCAGTCGGATGGTGGCTGGTAGTGCATTCCACAGGCGGGGTCCTTGGACTGCAAATCTTCGATTTCCTTTGGACTTGTATCTGGAGGAGGTTTTGATTGGTGGATCGCAGAATGCGATTGGGGTTATGGGCTTTTATTTTTTTCGCATAGATATTGGGGGGGGCGTTGCCTTGAATACACTTGTGTATTAGACAGAGTGCCTTGAAAGTGATTATCTTTTTACTGGCAACCAATGAAGGGATCTTGGTGAAGGTGAGATTGATTCCCATGGTTTTTTCCCAGTCACTAGTTGAGCGGCCGTATTTTGAACAACTTGCAGACGAGTGATTTGGTATTTGGGGAGTCCTAGATGGAGGGCATTTGCGTAGTCGAGTCTGGAATTGATGATTGTTCCCACCACGACTGCAATGTCCTCTTTCGGGATAAAGGGCGTGAGTCTGCGTAGTAGGCGCAGCAGATGGTGGGATCCGCTGACTACTGACCCTATTTGTGCATCCATTGTCATGTAGGTATCGAAAATGACTCCGAGACTTTTGACTTGGTGCTAGGGGTGATAGTTTTACCCAGAATGGGTGGGGGAGTGCATGTTGACGCGGGGTGATTTTTCCCGTTGGCGTGAAACAGGAGAAGTTCTGTTTTCGAATCATTGAGTTTAAGATGACTTTTTGTCATCCAGTTATCTATTAGAGTGAGGCATTTCTCTAGTCCAAGAGAATGATCCTTTTTGTTGCAGATGCGGAAATACAGTTGTGTGTCGTCTGCATAAGAGTGGTAAAGTAACTTCTGGTTACTGATGATTTCAAAGAGAGGGCGAAGATAGATATTAAACAATAAGGGAGATCCCTCAGGGACTCCGCATTTTCACAAGTGAAAGACCCCAGTTTCACTATTTGTGATCGGTTTTCCAAGAAGGAGAACCAGGGTAAAACACCTTCAGCGACTCCGGCTACTTCAGCTAGCCTAGCCAGTAGTAGTCCGTGGTCTACAGTGTCAAAAGCCACGCTTAGGTCCAGCAGTATCAGGAGACAAGATTCTCCTTTGTCTGCGGCCTCTAGAGCGTCATCCCATATTTTAAGCAGCGCCGTTTCTGTTCCGTGACCCGGACGGAAGCCTGCTTGAAACGGGTCGAGTAATTAATGGGTGTCTAAATGCAGTTGCAGCTGTTGTACAACTACTTTCTCCATTACCTTGGAGAAGACATTTAGAGCTGTTATGGGCCTCCGGTTGTTTGGGTCTTTGGGGTCGAGGGTACTTTTTTTTTTTTTTTTAGAATTGGTTTTATTGTACCTTGTTTCAGCAAGGTGGGCACCATGCCCTCCTTGAATGATTGGTTTATGAGCTCCATGATAGCTGGTGCCAGTATATCGGCACTTTCTTTCAGCAGTTAAGTGGGGATGATATCATTGGGTGCTGTGCTATTACGCAGAGTCCCGATGATATTTTTAGTGGCATCGATGGAAATGGGTTTTAGAGTGAATTTTGGTTATTGCGGTGGATTTATGTGGGTATTAGGTCTGTGATTTGGGGGGGGGGGGGAGTTGCTGACGGTTCTATTTTGCTTAATACTTTCACAGATTTTTTTCAATTTTATTAATGAAATAATCCGATAATTCGTTGCAAAATTTGTGTGAATCAGAATTGGGGGCCTCTAAACAAGCAGGATTCATAGTCTGAGTGACCAGCTTGAAGAGTTCTCGGGGGCGGTTAAGGGCATTTGCGATGATGTTGGAGAAATTTTTTATTTTTTTTGGCCGTGAAGATTTCTTTGATATTTCTTTGTTATCTTGTAAATGGTGTGGTTTTTGTCTGAAGAGCACCTTTTCCACGCAGCTTCTGCTCTTCTACGCTCTTGCTTTTAGCAACGTCAGCTGGTCATTAAACCAGCTGGAGTTGTTTTTCCGGATGCAAGTTTTGCGTTTTGGTGCTACCAAGTCGGCTGACTGTAGTAGTGCCTTGTTGATGGCGTCAAGTGTTTCTGTGGCTGTTTGTTTTTGTTGGGTTGTTTTTATTTTGTTCCCTAGTGTTGGTTTGAAGAGTTCCGAGTGGAGCTTCTTCTGAGATCTAGTCCAGTGAGTTGTCACCGGCTTTTGTCGTTTTTTTTTTTTTTTTTTGGGCTGGCGTTTTTGGTGATTGTGAATTTGATGGCATGGTGATCGGTCCATGGTTGCGGCTCATTTCCCACAATGTCAATTTCCAAATCTTGTTTGAAAATGAGATCGAGCGTATGGCCTGAGGCATGAGTATTAGTTGCTGCAGACCTAATCCTTCCAGATGGTCAATGCAGGCATCGGCGACGGGGTCCAGCGAGGAGTTGGCCCAGAGGTTGAAATCCCCAAGCACCAAAAGGTGTTTGATGTTTAGGGTATATGTGGAGATGAATTCAGTCAATGACGTGAGAAGGTGCGTTTTTGGGCCTGGTGGTCTATAGCAAAGTAGCATATGGACCGTATCTTGGATTTGTTTGCAGCTGCAGAGTGAGGGTTTCCATGAATGCAAGCGAGTTTTGAAGGACTGGTTTGGTGATTGAGAGGGGAGTCTTGTGGATCACCGCCAGGCCCCCCTCTTTGCCCCACTCTGTTTTGCATTTGTATGCGATAATTTGCTGGCACCAATTCTGTTAGAATGGTGTTGCAGTCGGCTGTCAGACAGCTTTCGGTGATGAAGAGGCAGTCTAGATCGTGTTGAAGGATGAAATCATAGATTTCTTGTCAGTGTTTTACTGCCGATCTTGTGTTGACCAAAGCGCATTATATGAGCTTGGGATGGGGTACCTGCGCGTAGTTTTTGACTGTTGATCGTCGATTGATTCTCAACAGTCGCTCATTCCTTAGAGCTTTTTTGGTGACAACTGGGAGTATAGAGGCAAATGGTTTTAGTTCCCGGATGGTTTCTGCAGAGTATTTTAGGTAACCCATGGTCGCAGAAAAAAAACGCAGGGAAGTAATGTTGATTGGGGGGGTCTTATATGGTGATGGGTGAAAGACTGTCCAAGTAAGCCGTCACTCGCTGAGTCTTCTCTCCCCGATTGGTCCAGAGGAAGGCGAAAAACCCCAGGCGTCCTGTGCCAATCTGCAGCGACCGGGGAAAAAAAATTCCTTCCTGACCCCTCAACGGGCAATCGGTGCAACCCTGGATCAATTGCCTAGGGGGGGGGGGGAAGAGATATGTACCCCTGTGTTAAACTATGGGAGTCCTGGTTGTTTGTCCTGTCTGCAGAACCCGAGAGCTGGGAGGACCCTGCCTGGCTGCACTATCCCTGGGGAGAGTTGACTCGTTTGAGAGCATCCTGCTCACTGTCCCTGGGGTGAGCATACTAAGGAGATAGTGTCTGCTGCACCGCTGAATCTATATATCAAGAGTTCCAACTTTACTAGCTGCAAGCTTGTTCTGGGTCAGTGATTGAAAAAAATAATGAAGACTCCTGTCTTAACTCCTGTTTCAAACTCCTGGTTTTTAACTCGGGCACTTTTGTTCAAATGCACTTCTGGTCAGAGAATCCACATGTGAAGCCACCATCAACTGGGAGCCATTGCATGCATTAAGATAAACTTTCTGCCCCTTTTAATCACTTTATTTTCAAAATGTGATTGTTCACAATAATTCAGTAAATATTTAGCACCATTTTTCATGATTATAGGTTGTCTGATATGCTACTACATTTGAAAGTAAAAAGTATCTGAGGGCTAAATGTAGAAAATATTTTGTTAAAGTGAAGCTTATTGAGCATAATAAACAGCATATGCATTCAAGTGCAACAGGCACCATTCGAAAGGATAGAGAATTTGACATGACCATTATATATATATATATATATATATAATCTCTCTCATAACAGGTCATATTGCCAAGGATAGGCCAGAAACCGAAAAAACAGGATCTATTGCGTCCTGAATGTTGGGTTAGTAGCCAACTTAGAGTGTGGCATAGTGCAAAGCCAAAAGATGTACAGTCGATCAAAATGTGTGGAGGGCAGTGTCATGGGATACAACAAGGACTGTGTGTTGTTCAAAAATTATTCTTTGCTTGTGCAGATAGGAGTCCTCTATCCATCTGTCCCAGGTTTTATTAAATTTGGCTGGGCAACCCCTATGGGAATACAGTACTTACCTTTTTTTTATTTATTTTTTGTGATTTCTGGGAAAAGCCGGTCCTTTTCCAGGTTTCGGAATGGGGACAATAAGAGCTTCACCCATGGAGCTTGGGAGTGTGGCAGTCGAAGATGTGGGTGTATAACGCCTGCAATTTAGGGATAAGGACCTCTTGGAATTGTTGAATTCTAAGGGAAAGGCCAGGTGCCTTAGATGATGGGAGATGCACCAGTGCCTCCGCTATGCAGTCTGGGGTGATGGGTGCCTCCCAGCTGGTTGATTTGAGGGTGGGGAAGTTAATGTTTTGAAGGAACAGTCAATTTGTCCTGGGAGTGACTGGCAGTAGAGGTGTAAAGGTCAGAATAAAACTGCTTAAACTCAACTACCACCTGAACAGTCTGTGATCATGGCTCCAGATGCCAATTGAAGCTGGACCACCATTATGAGCCAGGTGAGCCATATAAGCAAGCGGTTTGCCTGTGTGTTTTTTTGTGTACAGACTCATTGCTTACTAAAAAAGATTACCTGTTTTGGCTTGCTCAGTGTAGTTGGTCAGTTAGTCTGGACTGCAGTGCGCACAAAGGCAGCATTAGTTGTTGATGGGTCAGTGAGGAGCACTTGTTCAAAATAACTAAGTCACTCCTCGGCCTGCTTTAGAACAAATTTAGATGAGGCTTTGTGTCTGTTAATAAGTGCAGAAGGCATCATATGAACGTGCAGTTTGGACCCATTCTTGCTGGATATCCTCCAGGTCTGACATGGCAAACCAAAACTGGATCAGCCGCCCCATGCGCACCGAAGGGACTGAGGGCAGTCGCAGGTTCACCCAGTAAGGTGAGTGATCAGAGGGTACCCTGACGCAAAATCCAGCATCGAGGAGGTCAGACATCAGGTTAGGGAGATCAAAATCGTGTCGATGCGAGACATAGCAAACTGAGGGAGTAAAGCAGGCGTAAGCAACTGCTGTCGGGTACCTATGCCTCCAAGTGTCTGTCATGGCAAACTCTGAAAGGAACCTCCCAAATCTAGTGAGCGAGAGTCTATCAAAGGTGGGATCAATCGTCATGTTAAAATCTCCCAGCCAAATAGCAGGCACTGTGGGGTGTTTGGTCATAAATGCCCCTCCCTCCTGTAGGACGGCAAACTGAAATGGTGGCGGAATATAAAACGCCATGAGGCGAACTTCCAGGCCACCAATGGTGGCGTAAAGGAACAGGGACCGACCCAGCGTGTCCAACTGCAGATAATGGAGCTGAAATTGTACCGCTTTAGCAATTGGGATGGCAGCACCACGGAGAGTTGGAGGTGTAGGGGGCTTGGTATAACCAACCCCAGGGCTTTTTGAGCGCCAGTTGCATCTGCCCTGTAATATGTGTATCCAAGAGGACGGATTTGTCCGTGCACAGATATTTGAGGTGGGCTAGGAAGACAGCTTGTCTGTGTGGAAGAGGCATGATTACACGCCCACTGTGCACACCCTACGCCATTCAGCTCCAGGCGACACCCTTCTACCCGAAGGTTTGTTTTACAGATTTTCAGATTTGTGCTACAATGTTTTCCTCTACCTCTGTTGAAAAATCAATGATTGTAGCATCTTTTGTAACTATTTTTTTTTTATTTTTTTTTTAGGAAACTTTAAAAAAAGCAAGCAAATTCTTCTGAGAGGAAAGGAATGTGGAGCTATTCCAGCTGAGATGATTGAGTTGGCATTGAAGAACCTGCAATTAAGGAAACCTCAGCTGATATCAGAGGAAGATAAAGAAAATTTATCTTGTTAGTATTTTTCTAGTTGAAACCATTGTTGGATAAGCCTATACTAGTCACCATTATTTTTCAAATTTGATTTTTTTTTTTTTTTTGTGCAGTGTCTCTACATCAACATAATGGAGAAAATGTTCAAAGCAATGGCTTTGGGAGACCAAGGAAAACGAGAAGTGAAAGCTCAGGCGAGCTCTCTGTAAACATGAGATTTTTATTTGGGTAAGTGGATAGTGTGTGTGTGTGTGTGTGTGTGTGTGTCTACATGACCTGATTTATTGCTTCATTTTCATAGGGAAAAGGTTAGTTCACCTGAAGATTGTGGAGAGATGCAACGAAAACCTTTAGCAAATGTGCCTATTAAGGTAATTTTGTAATATGTTGACATCCCCAGAAGGTACCAAGTATTTATTTAATTTATTAATTGAGATTTGTTTTTTGTTTTGTAACTTGCTAGACATGTCAGTTTGGAAGGGTAACTGTACAGTCTGTAACTTCCTCAAATGCTGGAACAACAAATCCTAGTGTGTTCTCCACCTCAAGTGTTGAAAGGTAAGAATCTGACAAGCATACTTTGATAACATATCATAAAATAAGGTATGAGTTCAAATCTGCAAGTGTACTTTTATTTATATATATATATATATATATATATATATATATATATATATATATATATAAAATTAGGGCTGCGGAAATTAACGATTAATTGGTCGATTAATCGTTAATTTCTTTGGTCGATTAAAATTATTTTGATCGATTGACGATCCGCGGAGTGAGCTCCGCGGTCTCGCCCATAGGAAAGGCCGCGGCTTCGGCCTAGCTCCGGAGCCGCGGCGCGCTGACGTCATCATCACCTGCCCGCCTGCTTGTATCTTCTTCCCTTGCGCACGTGTGTCCATCAGCTACTCTGCAGATGGGTCTGCCTGCCTGATAGTCAGGTAAGAAAGGACAACCATCTGTGTGTGGTAACATTATGGGGCAGATGTATATATTCCTGGAGTATGGGGACAGATGTGTGTATTAAAGCATGGGGGCAGATGCTGTAATGTAAACATCTGCCCCCATGCTGTAATGTACACATCTGCCCCCATGCTGTAATGTACACATCTGCCCCCATGCTGTAATGTACACATCTGCCCCCATGCTGTAATGTACACATCTGCCCCCATACTGCAAGAATATACACATCTGCCCCCATGCTGTAATGTACACATGGGGGCAGATGTGTATATTCTTGCAGTATGGGAGGCAGATGTGTATATTACAGCATGGGGGCAGATGTGTATATTACAGCATGGAGGCAGATGCTGTAATGTACACATCTGCCCCCATGCTGTAATGTACACATCTGCCCCATGCTGTAATGTACACATCTGCCCCCATGCTGTAATGTACACATCTGCCCCCATGCTGTAATGTACACATCTGCCCCCATGCTGTAATGTACACATCTGCCCCCATACTGCAAGAATATACACATCTGCCCCCATACTGCAAGAATATACACATCTGCCCCCATGCTGTAATGTAAACATCTGCCCCCATGCTGCAAGAATATACACATATGCCCCCATACTGCAAGAATATACACATATGCCCCCATGCTGTAATGTACACATATGCCCCCATGCTGTAATGTACACATGGGGGCAGATGTGTATATTCTTGCAGTATGGGGGCAGATGTGTATATTACAGCATGGGGTCAGATGTGTATATTACAGCATGGGGGCAGATGCTGTAATATACACATCTGCCCCCATACTGCCCCCACCACATTTACCAGTGGCTAATGCAGAGTTGCAATGCAAGGAGATCAGCTAAAAGTAGTTGTATCTGTATGTGCGTTAATTAATCGAAATTAGTCGATTAATCGATTAAAAAAACAAACGATTAATCGAACACAAAAATTTTAATCAGTCACAGCCCTAATATATATATATATATATATATATATATATATATATATATAAAATGGCATTGACCTCATCCTATAGGTATACCCGTTTATGGTCAATTACATACTTTTCCTATATCGTCTTTCAGGACAGCCACCTATGAGAGACCTCGGCTCCTCCTTTCTTGGGGAAAACTCTGCCTAGCCTAGATTTAAAAAGCATGCTTCCCTGCCTACTCCACGGTTTTGGTGTTTTTTTTTTCCACCAGGAGACTGCGAGGAACTGTGGCTAAAGGCAGCTAGGGAGGCTGAAGTCTGTATGTCCGGGAAGGAGATGGATGTCTCTGGGGATTAGCGGTGCGATGCCTTGGAGAGAGGTTACCTGGCAGCCATGCTGTTTTTCTGTTGCCACTTCAGCTCTCTGAAAGTTGTGTAGTGGGATGCTTCGGGGACCTGCTTTCAGGTTCTCAGTGGAAACTCGGCCGTAACGGAGCTCACAGCAGGGCCGTGTAGTGGGTGACGTCGCTTCCGGAGGCGGGTGTGCACCTCTCCTTGATCCATGGCTTCCGGTTCCAACCGCAGATGCTGAAAGTGGGCCAGGCATTGGCTGATGGGGAGCTGGAAAGGTCGCACAGGCAGCTGGAGGTTCCAGAGGCAAGACCATCCTTTTCACGTCGGGAGCGTATTGGAGGCAGGGGCCATCCTAGCGTGGCCGACATTAGCCATCATAAGGTAAGGAGGGCCAGGGGTTTGTGTCCCCTACCTGTCTGTCACCTGAAGCTCCACAGGTGGGGATCCCTCTTGGTGGCCAGAGGGGAGGAGGCACATGGGATCCGTGGGGTTGGTGGTTCTAAGTGATCCCTACGGGTTTGGCTGGTAGAGGGGAATAGAAAGTCCCAGGGCTTGGACTGCCTCACAGAAACAGGGGGCGGGTGGTAAAATCCCACAGCCCCAGACTGTGCCTCACCAGCGGTAGAAGGGTACTGTACCCTTTCCTGCGGGTCACCTCCTGTGGGGGGAAGGGGGACCAGAGGTTTCCATTGTTGGTTACATGCAAAGGCTATGTGATGTCGGCCCCATAAGCGCGGTCGCAATGGTGGCATACTTTGACCACCGACAGCATGGCTGCTATGTGTAGGGGAAAGAGGAAGCTGTAGCGTGCAAGGGGGAGGAGGTATTGTGCTCCAAGCTGGCCTACAGAAGCATCCAGCGGGGTCACTTCCGAGGCGTATGACGTCATCGGCAGGTGCTAGAGAGGTTAATACTCTCTCCATACAGTGCAAACGGGGATCCAGACTTGCCAGAGGAGCAGTTGGCTCAGTGTTGCATGCTCTGGGGGGGTGTGCTGGCTCCATGGGTTCATTATTCCACCAGTCCTAATCCTGATCAAATAGGATGAGATAGGATGCTTTACTACAAAGGAAGCAGTTGGCTTGGTGGCAAGTCCTCTTGGTGCTGCGAGTTTAAGCCATTCCTTAGTGCTCTGACTCTTCTGCTGAGGACCTGAGATGCTGTGTGTGTTTTAGGTACTGCACAGCACCTACACCTCCCTGGTGGTGGAACAGGGCAGTGGGCAATGTTTCAGGGGTGCTGGTGTTCAAAAACTGAAGACCCAGCAGAGGCTGTGGACCACCAAAGGGATGGGATGACTCCTCTGCGACACCTGCGCAGTTAGCAGGAGCAGGCCACAGCACTTAACGGGTAAACCTGAAGCGTTTGTTCTTCCATGCTCCACCCCACCGTAACCAGTAGGGACAGGGTAAAGGGGAAACCTTTTTTCCTGACGCATTCATGGCAGCACACACTGGGTTGTGACTCCGCCCCCACAACCTGACAGGATTGGTTAGCTATAAATTTGAAGGGGAGACGCCCCGCACCATTCTCTTTTTTTTATCCTCACCTGACAGATTGGACGAACAAGCAAGAAGCATGCCTCTTACCGCAGATCGCCCCAGCAGGTTCAGCCTCTCCTGTTTGGAAGTCCCTCCTGTACAGTCTCTAAATGAGCTTTATGGTGGGAACCCCGTTCTGGTGGTCTCAGGGGCTCTGGAATTATACTGGCATTTGTAGCAAGCTTTAAAGAAGCTTCAAATCTCGCAGTGGCCCCCACTTTCGCTCTGTCTTTCCTTCCAGTGCAGTGTGTGCTTCCACAAAGGTATTTGTATCATTACATTTGCCACCTAAGGTTAGTCCGTTTTGTAACTTTGCCTGCCTGTTGTTTTTTTCTCAGCTCTGCTGAGCCCTGTGGTTCCTCTGACACCCCATACTCTCGGGGTCACCGCCGCATACCCCTCAGCGCTCTGCGCATGCACGCAGCTCAGTGATGATGCCGCCGGTCTCGTCTGCCCTCTTCCAAATGGCGGCGCCGTTTAAAAAAAAAAAAAAAAAAAGGTAACAGTCCTATCGCTCTGTAGTTCTGGCTGCAGTCCTGCTGCTCTGCTCTTCTCAGAGTGAAGATTGCACCAGGTGTGTGCAGGCTCGTCCCAGTTCAGCCTGGGCCAATTGATTACACAAAAAAAAAAAAAAAAAAAAAAGAAATAGGAACAAATAGGATAGAAGATATAATACATTTATATATTAATTTATAACATATTATAGGAGAAAGTATATCCATAATTAAACAATTAATATAATTCAAAAAATAAAAAATAAAATAAGGATAGATTTATGTATATAAAATTATTATATTTAATAAATAGAAATGTTGGGGGGGGGGGGGGACATATTGTAATGTTTTCCCTTCTCTCTTTTTTCCCACCTTTCCGGGCTGTCTCCCTGCTATCCTCATGGGGGCCACTGCCCTCGCAGACCACCATCAGCTGACCAGGTATAGAGGCCGTCCAGAAGGTGGTAAGTAGAGAAGAGACAAAAAAGAGAGCTTGGCCACTGACGCTACAGTTTTGGTAGCCCTATCGGGTCAAAAGACGCAAGTTTGCGGCACAGAGGGAGATTCTAGCCATGCTTCCGGCAGAAGGCGCAAGAAGTCACTCAAGGTTACCCTCTTGCTTTCTTCAATCAAGGCATAGCCGCTCGCGTCACAGCCACTCTTGTCATAGTCGGTCCCACCGCAGACGATTACCTTCATCCCAGATGGAGCTACCTTACCCGCACCACAGCAAATGTTTGCCAAATATGCGGGGCGCCAGCCTTGCCAGGGGAATTGGCCTGCCGCTCGTGCTTCATTGAAGTAACCAAGGATTCGGAGGCCAGAGTATATACTGAGCTCCTAGGAGAATCGCACAGGGATCAATTGTGGGCGATCCTTCCCCAAGCACATCGCCCAGCACCCGGCCGTTACGCCAGGCTGCAAAAACCCTCTCTAAGAATGAGGAGTGTGAGCAGGCGTCGGACTGTCTCTTCTTTTAGTTGAACCATTTGTCCATTCAGTCGAGGAAGCGATCAGCTGGGAAGGGGTTATGGCAGAACCTCTGAAGGTTCAGAAATATTTCCTGGTGCTGAAAGGGGGGTCCTGAATCATTTCCCTTCATCAAAGAGCTGGAAAACCTCATAAAGGATGAGTGGGGGAGATCGCATAAGCGGCCCAGTATGAGCAACAAGTTTGCAGATTGTACCCCTTGTGGGAGTCTAGGATCAATTCTTTGATCAATGCAACTACGGTCGATTCATCTTTAATGCGACTCGCTAGAGACGTTTCTCTACTGATTGAAGATGCAGTTACCAACCGGGACGTTCTTGATCGTGAAATCAATATAGAACTGAAGAAAGCCTGCTCCACGACAGGAGACGCTAGTAGGCCGGCTATCACCACGGCGGCAGTAGCTAAAACTATCGCTGCATGGGCGGCTAATGTTGAGAATTCCATTCTAGAAGGAGCCGACCAGGGGAAGATATTCTCCTCCCTGCAGGGAAATTAAGTTGGCTTACGGCTCCTGAGGGGGCGACTTCATGACTGGGAAGAGCCTTATGGCTGAGACCCTGGATAGCGGAGGCAGCATCAAAATCAACTGGTGCAAAACTCCATATGGCGGCTCAAGTGTATTTGGCACAAAGATGGACTTGGCCATCTCCAAGGTTACCGGGGGAAAATCCGGGCTGATTCCCTCCGATAGGAGACCAGAGCCCCAGAAGGGCCCCGCTTAAAGACGCGATCTTCCTGTCAAGTACCGGGATGCTAGATCCTACCGTCCCGGCAGGGAATTTAGGAGGGACTGGAAGACTCGACCCTCCTTCATGTATTTACAGTAAGCCAAGGCTATCACAGCCGGGGAACAGCATAAGTCCTTTTTGAGGGTCCGTCTGCCCACCCAGCTCAGGTGGGCACCAGACTCAAGAGATTCGCTCGGATATGGGCAACTCGTATAACAGATTCATGGACACTATCCTCTATCAAGACCTGTCACAATTGTAAATTCATGGGCACATTGCCAGGGAACACATTCCAGCCTACCAAGTACCTCCGCACCAGAAAGGGAGGGGGTTTTATTCCCCTTTATTTCTGGTACAAAAAAAAAAAAAACGGGATCTACGTCCAGTCCTGGACCTAAAGAGGTTCAACAGATGATCAAAATAGAGGCCCTCAGGCCCCGTACACACGGCCGAGGAACTCGACGTGCTTGGCACGTCGAGTTCCTCGTCGAGTTCTGGGGTGGAGCCGCCGAGGAGCTCGGCGGGACGCCTTCTCCCATAGAACAACGAGAAAGTGGAGAACATGTTCTCTGTTTTCTCGTCGAGCTCCTCGGCGGCTCCATCGAGCCAGAACTGTACAGACGACGGAGTTTCTCGGCAGAATCCGGGTTTTGACCGAGTTTCTCGGTGAATTCTGCCGAGAAACTCTGTCGTGTGTACGGGGCCTCAGATTGGAAAAGCCTTCAGTCCATTTTGTTGACAGTGGACGTATGAGACTGTATGAGACTGAATGCTATCTCCTAGATTTTTCGGACGTTTACCTTCACGTCCCGATCATCCCGCCTTCCAGAGGTCCCTTCGGTTCTTAATCTATCAATCTCATTTCCAATTTTGGTGCCCCCTATTTGGCATTGCCTCAGCACCCAGAGCATTCAGAAAGTCAAGGTGTTCCTAGGGGCAGAATAATATACCAGGTTGTACCGGGTGCAACTCCCTCAAGAGAGGCTGAAGCCCTTACTCCAGAAGGTACAGAATCTGCTATCATCCAGACGTCTACTGTCAGAGCCTGCCTCAGTACCCGGGGGTCCATGTCAGCATCCATACCTTTGATACAGTGGCCCCTGTGACACATGCAAGTCTTACAGAACTCCTTTCTCAGACAGTGGAATGGAACGTCAATACTCCAAACCATTCACATCCCGAACTGGGTAAAGCAATTAGTATGGTGGTGGACACACCCGTAACACCTCAGGGAGTCCATTCCAATAGTTCCCCCAAGTCCAGAAGTAGTAACATCGGACGCCAGCCAGGGGGGATGGGGTCCACACTATCTAGACCAAGTAGCCCAAGGACAGTGGCACTTTCGGGCTCAGGGCATAGTGTCAAATATTTTAGAGCTCAGAGCAGCCTTTCAGGCTCTCCTGGCCGTTGCGCCTCTTCTAGAGGGGAAGAGTGTCCTGATCAGGATGCACAACAAGTAGCGGTGTCATGTATCCAGATACAGGGGGGCATCAGGAGTCGCACGCTTCAAGAGGAAGTTTGCCCATATTGGAAAGGGCACAAGTGCACCTGTTAGATCTATGGGCAGTATACGTCCCGGCAACACAGAATTCGTTGGCCAACTACCTAAGCCGAGAGACACTTTCAAACAACGAATGGTCCCTGAACCAACAGGTATTCTCCATTCTTACGAAAACTTGTGGAATACCAGAAGTCGACCTAGCGGCCACGCCAAAGAACTCCAAGTGTCAGAGGTTCCTGTCCAGAGCCCACTTTCCATCAGCCGAAGGGACGAACTGCCTAGTTCTTCCATGGAGCTTCGAGCTGGGGTACATTTTTCTTCCAACTTCTCGGATTACAAGATTCCTGTCCCGACTTCGGAGGTCCTCAGCCACGGTTATTGTACTAATACCGTTCCGACCGAGGAGGCCATGGTTACGACCCTGCTACAACTAGGTACGCGGCCTCCAATACATCTTCCAGTAACCTGGGATCTCATACATCAGAGGCAATTCTTCCATCCAGCCCAGAGAAGCTGCATTTGCCAGCTTGGAAGTTGAGAGGGCTAGGTTAGGGGAACTAGGATACTCTCAGGAGGTAATATCAACCTTATTACAAGCTTTAAGGAGCTCCACTGATGTCACCTATACTAGGATCTGGGAGAGGTTTGTGTCGTCGCAGCAAAGAGATTGGAATCCCATCTCGAATTCTTGAATTTCTTCAGTCCGGGCTTAACAAGGGCCTGGGCCCGGGTACCCTGAAGGTGCAAGTATCCGCCCTTTCAGCCATGACGGGTACTAGATGGGCTCTTCATCATCCGGTCACTCTGTTCCTCAGGGCCTGCGTAAGATCAGACCACCTAGGAGGCCAGCCTTTCCAACAGGGGATCTCTGTGTAGTACTCGAGGCCCTGTCCAATCCACCCTTTTCTCCATTCAACTTAGTCTCACCGTGGAACCTAGCTCTGAAGATGGCTTCCTGTATTGCTATCACCTCAGCTAGGAGGACGTCGGAGATACAAGCACTTATGGCTACGGAACCCCTATTTAGTGTTCTCCCCTGACAGAGTGGTTCTGAAGCCCTCAGACCATTTTTATCCAAGGGTAACTTCCTCCCTTCATTATAACCAGGACATCATCCTTCCGTCTTTTACTAATGAGAGGGGCGAGTCCCATGCCTAGGATGTCAAACCTACCATCTCCAGTTACTTCACAGCTACATCTCAATAAGACGGATTCTGTCTTAATTATCCCACACGGGAGCAGACGAGGTCAGCCAGCTACCTCCCGTACCATTACCTCTTGGTTGTTAGGGCTATCGCGGAGACCTATTCCATCCAGCAACTTACGACTCCTAAAGAGCATTAGGGCTCATTCGACAGGGGCAGTGGCCACTTCTTGGGCAGCATATTGCGGGATTTCACCGGAAACCATAGGCAGAGCAGCAACTTGGTCTTCCCAACACATCTTCATTTCTCACTACAGAGTGGATTCTGCTCTCCTGGCTACCGTCGACTTTGGCAGATCTGTTCTTAGAGCCAATTCCTCAGCGCTATAGAGAATAAATATTACTGTTTTCTTGCACCCTCCCGACTGGCGAGTTATTTCCCAGTGTGTGCTGCCATGAATGCGTCAGGAAAACGGAAAATTGTATACTCACCTTTCCGTAATTTTCCTTTCCTGACGCATCTTCATGGCAGCACACAGATGCCCGCCCTGCTGTTTTATGATGATATATACAGAGAATGGTGTGGGGCGTCTCCCCTTCAAATTTATAGCTAACCAATCCTGTCAGGTTGTGGGGGCGGAGTCACAACCCAGTGTGTGCTGCCATGAAGATGCGTCAGGAAAGGAAAATTACGGAAAGGTGAGTATACAATTTTCCGTTTTCCCCCCTTCTGCACAAGGTGTGTGTCTGTCTGGCTGAAATTGCACTGTGTGGTAAAATACGAGGCTGGCTGCCAAAAGGCAACGATGTTGAGGCAGTCATGGCTTCCAACCAGTGTAGCCATGGGAGTATTCCTGGAGACATAGGATCTTATCCTCATGTCTGCTCCTTCTGACCTTTGACAAGTCACTTTATGCAGTGGCAGCGGTTAACTCTTCAGCTCTGGGGTGACTGATTCGATGGGGCTGAGAGTCAGTTTCCTGAGAGGTCTCCTGGATACTGGCGAGGCTATCCAGGGGGAGTAGGCCTGGGTGGCTGACAATTCTGCCTGGCAGCACTGGGGTGGTTGGTTCAGATCCCCCAACATTCCAGTACTTGCATCAAGTTTGGAGTTCTCCATGTGTTTGTGTGGGGTATCTTGCATGCCCCAAACACATGCTGCCCTTTGATATACCTGGCACATTGACTGGGTGGTGTGCTCTCATGACCAGAAGGGTCAGTTTAGAGTCTACACTATAGGCACTGCAGTGAAAACTTTTCCTGTGTAGGACCAGCAAACCATCTCACCTAAAATCTTCAGGCAAGGGTCTTCAGGTTCTCCTGGTTGACCCACAAACGGTGAAGAAAGGGCTCACATTGTAGGTGTTGCACCAAAGCTGTGCCTTAAACACTGAGGTCATGAGTTTGAATCCCTTCACAAGTATTTTTTGAGGTTACAGGGTTGCCGGCCAAATGGTCCCAATATAGGAAACTAAACAGGATCTCTGGTGACCAGGGCCAGATATCAGGGGGGTGGCCCGCTGGATGGTATTACAGAGTTAAAGGCCTTCAGGTGACAGACCCTAGTAAGATGCGCAGGTTTCTAGAACACTTGTTAAGACGTGGGAGACGGCCTGGATGGTGAATCCAGTAGGCCTCATTGCAAAATTTCTTTGGAGGAGGTGGTTGCAGGAGGACAAGAGAAACACTTTTGCTCCACGACCAAGGACAGAGCAGTGGGTCTGATGGAAGCTGGAGAAGAGTAGGGTCCAGCTTCTTGGAAGGCTTCGGTTTAGTACCCTCTGCTCCCACCAGACGACTTTCTTTTTTTTTTTTCCCACAGATCCAGACTGACCCGCCTAGTCGTGGTCGACGGAGGGTTTTTGTTGGATTCCATGCTAAAGAGAATGAACTCTCTTCTGAAAGGGACCTGTGATTCTTTTCATCATAGGAAAATTAACTACTCCCTTTTTTTTTTTTTTTTTTTTTTTTTTTTTTTTTTTTTACTGATGTCGCACATCTTGGAATATTATCTGACACAATTGCAGACACACATTAATGCACAGTCAGTAAGAGATCGAACAGCCCCCCAAGTGGTGGATGACGAACAGCATGTCCAAGACTGTACACTATCCCTCCCACAGGGGACATGTATTTTTATTTATTTTTTGTCCAGGGCCAGAGGCGATTCTTGCATCGCATAGCAGACAGGAAAGCCCTTCCTGTGAAATACAAGGGTGACATGGGTAGGAATGCTGGCCTATGGCCACAGCACCCTGAATGCACCCAATCTTGTCTGATCACAGAAGTTAAGACTAAACTCAGTGAAGACATCCTCTTGCAGTTGCGGGCACTTCCATCTGGACCGTCTGTAGGGCGGTTAACCCTGGGTACTCAAATTTTCTCTGGGAACTCTGGTTTCCCCCCATAAAACTTCCTCCTTGGGTCTAAACCAGTATAGGGTTGGTGCTCTGTGCTGGCGTTTCCCTAATTGCTTTGCCATCTCACCCACCCGCAGTCTTACCGGTGGGCAGAGAACACTACGGTTGTTATTGTATCACACAGGCTTAAAGGAAAACCGGTTCTCTGTCCTGAGGGCTCTGCGAACCTGGTGGTCTGGCTACTTATAGGGATCCCTCATGATTATATCTTGTGCTCCACTTATCTGAAATTTGGTGGTGTTACGGCAGCTGGCCCAGTTTTAGGTCTACAGTCTCCTGAGTAGGACCAAACTTCTTGCAGATCCTCGTAGGACTTTCCTTTTGAACTTTGGTTCAAGTGTCAATAAGGGGTTCCCCCCCCTTTTTTTTTATTTTTTTTTTTTTTTTTTTGGCAGGGACTAAAGTAGGGTTAAATTCTCTAGTAGTACCTTGGCAAGATGACATTGTTAGCCAATCGAACAAGCCTATATGTAGGGAGATCTCGGAGAAGCTGATGCTACTCTGCGCCAGATCTGTGCAGAGGCAACGTGATTCAGCACTCCCACCTTTTACCTGACACTAGAGGCTGATCTTGTTGTCCGCAAAGGGATCAGGCTCTTTGGACACAGTCCTGTAAGCCATAGTCCCACCTTAAGGGGTAAGTGCTTGCTTATCCTCTCATAGGTGGCTGTCCTAAAAAGACGATATGGGAAAATGAGTTACTTACTGGTAACGTCTTTTCCAGAAGGACAGCACAGTGTACCCACCCTGGTTGGTTTACTTTTGGGTTCCTGACTCGGGAACCATCCAAAAAGTAATTTATGGTGTATGTGTTGTGTGTCTGGCCAGAGTTGCTCTTGAAGAACGAAGGGTGGCGTTTCCTAAGAAGGGATGAGCCCGTATGTGGAAAAGATGTTACCAGTAAGTAACTCTAATTTGTATGATTTACAACAAAGGTTATGTTTTAGGTAGCCTTTTGGTGCGTAGGGAAGCACACCCTCATCTAGTTCTAGTCTATGACCCCTTTTTAAACTGAGGCAGTTTTCATGTGTTTTAGCTCTAGAAATTGCACCTTAAAACTGCCTCCCATTAATTTCAGTGTGACTCTTAACACTGGGGCTGTGCGCTTGCGGGACATTAGGCAAAGTCCTGCAAGCAGCATCTTTGGGGTGGGTTGGGAGCGCTGTTTTTAAGCTCTCCCAAAACACCTGCCTATTAAAATGAATGGACAGCGCTTCCAAAGTGCTGCAACAATGGCTTTTTTTTTTTTAACCCCTTCTTTGGGGTTAAAACGCCCAGCAAGTGGCTGAGAAGGGCCGCTTAAAAAGCGTTCTAGCACCAACGCTTCCCTAGTTTGAAAAGGGGTCTTGGTGTACGTAGTGTTGAAGACTCGCTTGTTTATCAGACTCTGGTCTAGCTCAAATGCAATATACTTGTATGTTTTTGACTTGCATTTAGGTTGCTAAAAGTGATGACCGTGCTGCTCCAATCATAAGTAATCGTCTGGAGAAGATTGCACTAAAATCAGCACTCCTGAGTTTAGTCCTTTTCGGTTTACTTTACTAGCAGCCTTTTGATTATGGCTTCTGATTTTGACCGCCGACTGATAATTATAGTTGTTGGAAGCTACTTGAGTGCTGCAGGGATGGTTCTGAAGTGACCCTTTTAATGTACTTTTTATTTTTTTCCCCCACCCAAGGCAACTCGTTGATTCTATGCATGTACCTGTCCTACCACCTTTGTCTAAATCCAGATGTGTAGAAGAGGACCTACAGTCTTCCAAAAACCAGGTTAGAAGCTATGCATGCTGCATGTGACATTGTCAGTCTTTGCTAGCTTTTATTGTCATGTTATGATATCTAATAATTACATCTCGGTATTGATTGGTTCCCTGCCATGAGACCCTTTATACATTTTCAGACTAATATTTTTATCACTGGAAATCCTGTTTTTTTTTTTTTTAATCAAAATTTTTTATTAGTTTTTCAACATTTCCATTTAACAATATATTACATTATATCACACCCTTGTACAATAAACATCCTTATCTGTATCCCATACCCCCCCGGGGGAAATAAAGAGAGAAAAAAAAAAAGAGAAAAATAAAAAGGGGAGAAAAATTATCCCCCCCCCACCCTCACTTATTCCCTGTGGCTCTCTCCCCCCCCCCCCTCCAAACACCAAACAGAAAATAAAATAAATAAATAAAAATAGTGATCCCTTAGATATGAGGCTTCTAAAAAGCCATTCTATAGCTTATCGCTCATTATTCCTTGTTACCCCCTCCCCTAAAAACACTTTTACCAAGTGTTTGAAATCTGAGGCCTCTGTCATGCCATAAAGCCACTAATGACTTAACCCCCCCCCCCCGCTTTTTTATCTCACCCTTTCTCCCTTCCCTATTCCACACACCAACCCCGAAAGAAAATAAGTAAATGTATATAATAAGAGAAAATGTAATACTGCGTTTACTAACTATGTAAACAGAGAATAAATAAGCTGCAACAAAAATTGTGATATACACACAATATACAGACAAAAAGGAAAAAATTAGTTGCGCTAAACCATAAGTGAGTATAAATTATTAAAGTGAATAATAAAAAATAAAAAATAAATTGATATAAATGGTGTCCATAAGGTCCAATGGACAAAAATTGTAGTGAAAGTTCACATCAAGTGAGTGAATTGACAGCGTGACTAGCAAACATAAATCCTCCACCGGTGAAATGGATAAATATATGATTATGCGCTTACCAGAAGGGCAAGCAAACAAGGCTTGCAGCTGGAACCCCCAGCTAGGGTCTTTATCAGGAACTGCCACTGATAGTCTGGATGGTATTCCTCCAATTGTGTGGATAGGTTTAAAATCCAAGGTACATAAAAGAAATGTATATCATATGGTGATGTACCGCAAATGAATCGAGTTATAGTAGCACACCAAAGAAAAGCCACCACCGATAGGTATCACCAAATAAGGGGGACTCTTACCAGACTTATAAAAACAGAACGCTTGTGGCCAAACCCAGCCAGGGCCTTTAAAAAGATTGCCTCCAATTCACCAGCCAGAGCAACAGGAACTCTTACAAGCAGCCACAGCGATGTATATCACCAAAAGAAAATGAGATCCACATAGTGATGTACCGTAGATGATAAAAATTTAATAAAGCGATTTGCACTTACATAAAAACAGTCAGTATCAGCATAAAAAATTTGAGCCGGCCGGCTACTACGAACGCCCGTCCTTCGGGACCTAGACGCAGCACGTCAAAGGAGGAGACGCTTTGACGCAATCCCACCCTCCGTGCCCACCCTCTCTTAAACCTGTGCAGGTGGGGGTTAGGAGCAGTGCCGCACGGGATTTCATATTGAGAGCTAAAAATAAATAAATAAATACGAAGGAAAAAAGACAAACAAGTTATTCTCCACCCCCCCCCCCCCCCCACAGGCTATCCACTTACGTTTTCCTACAGCTCCTTAAATTATTCAATCTCTAGCGAGCATTTTTCCCATTCTGACCATATTACTCTAAACTTTTCATTTCTATCTTTAACCCTGGAAATCCATCTTTCTGCCTCCATAATTAAATTCACTTCTCACTTCCATTCAAGAATAGTTGGCCTTTTATCCTGTTTCCATAATCTAGGTATTAATAATTTTGCCGCATTTAATAAATGAGGCGTAATACTCTCCTTATATGATCCCATGGACCTCGCTGACCCGTGGAATAGGAAGTTTAAAGGTGTCAGTTCTATTTCCTCGGGAGATAGCCTTCCAACCCAAGGGGCAATCTCTTGCCAATATCCTCTGATCTTTGGGCATGACCACCACAGGTGGAGTAGGGTACCCTCTTGTCCACATCCCCTCCAACACCTATTGTCCGCAAGCCTATACATCTGTGCCAATCTTACTGGGGTTCTATACCACCTAGATAGAAATTTATAGGACATCTCTTAAATCTGTGAGCTTACAGATGTATAGTGTGTGTGGAGTCGATAAGTTTTTTAATTTGTTGCGTGGTAAACCTGTGATTAAGCTCCTGCCCAGTCTCTAATATATAGTAAGGTGTTGTTTTTCTCCGTGTCCCTAGGATTAATCTATACATTTGAGACAGTAAGTGTTTGGCCCTCCCAATCTTTACACATCTGGTTTCAAATATAGTAAGCGAATTAAGAGGCCTTATCCTGGTCTTCCATTTTTGAAAGAAGCACCCTAATTGATGATACCTCCACTCCACCATTGCGGCTGTTCCCAAGCTCTGTCTCAATTCAGGTAAGGGGGTCAGGGTTCCACATGGGGCAAATTTGCCGCATTTGGTATCCCTCCCCCAGGCCTTCATTGATCCTACTTCCTCGCCTGGGGGGAACCACAGGAATCCCTCTAGGGGAGCCAAGGGGGATATCCCAGGGGCATAATCTTCTGATTGATTTATTTTATCCCATATCCTTAGTGTATTAGTTAATGGTGACATCCATTTTGAGAGCCCTCTTTCTGTCTTCGGTATCCAAGGAGCTCCTGCTAGGTTCCTTCCTGCCATTGTTTGCTCTAATTTTACCCATGTTTTAGTTGATTGATCGTGATTCCAATTTAGTATACGTAATAGTGCCATTGCCCTATAATATGATGTTACATCTGGCAGCCCCACTCCGCCCTCTGACTTTTCTCTACACAAAATTTCATAGGCTAATCTGGGGCGTTTATCGTTCCATACAAAAGCCTTCCGTATGCCCTTAAAAAAACTCTGTGGGAGGTGAATTGGCACTGTATGTAAGACATAAATTATTTTAGGTAGTATGTTCATTTTTATTGCGTTCACCCTTCCAAACCAAGTTAAAGGGTCACTAAAGGAATTTTTTTTTTTAGCTGAAATGATTGTTTACAGGGCATAGAGACATAATAGTTAACTGATTCCTTTTAAAAATGATTAAAAAATAGATAAAAAACAATCATATAATGTGCCTGCAGTGTAGTTTCGTTTTTGTTGTTGTTTCCTGGTTCTCTGATGTACAGAGAGCCACTAGAGGGCAGTCAGCCAATAGAGAGCAGTGATACTTTGTCTAAAACTCCTCAGCACCTATCCAGTTTAGTTTTACACACAATAATCACATTAGTGACCACCGTGAGAAATCTCCCAGCACTGTGGTTATCAGGAAACAGGCAACCAGGAAGTGTCCAGAACAGAGAGGATTTACAGCAACATTAAAAGCAAAAACGAACCATGAGCACATGAAACCAGGACTGCAGTAAGGTAAAGGAAGCTATTTAGCTAAAAAAAAAAATTCCTTTAGTGACCCTTTAAAAACTGCCCCTTCCATTTCTGAAGATCCTCTTACCCCTTCCATTAAGGTACCATAATTCAGGTCGTATAAAAGTTTAGGATCAGGCGTTGTATGCGTCCCTAAGTACACTAGTGATTTTTTATTCCATATGAAGCGATATGCTTCTTGTAGAGTGTTCGCCATACTTAAAGATACATGGCTAGGAAATAATATAGACTTCTCAAAATTAATTTTAAAATTGGATAGGGCCCCAAACCTAGATACTTCTTCCATCAAGGCAGGTAATGAAGTCTGTGGTGTGGATAGATAGAACAGGTCATCGGCATATGCCGAGACCTTATGTTCATCCGGCCCAATACACGTTCCCTGTATTCCGTTATTTCTTCTTATTTTGCAGAGAAAGGGTTCCAATATCATTGCAAATAATAAGGGAGACAAGGGACACCCTTGTCTCGTACCATTGTATATTTGGAAATAGTCTGACAAAGTGCCATTCACCTTTACTCTTGCTCTCGGGGACTCGTACAACGCCAGCACCCAACCCATCACACGCTCTCCCACTTTCATCCACCTCAGAACCTCAGTCATAAACATCCATCTAACCCTGTCGAAAGCTTTTTCGGCATCCATAGATAATATTATTCTGGGGGCTTTGTCCGGACCGTGTTGCATCCAATGGAGGACATTTAATGCTCTTATGGTGTTGTCTCTAGCTTCACGGCCCTTCATAAAGCCTGTTTGATCAGGGTGAACTAGCTTCACTAAATGATCCTGTAGTCTAAGTGCCACAATTTTTGATAATAACTTCGTATCAGAATTTAACAGAGAAATTGGTCTATAATTAGCACAGGAAATCCTGTTTTAATCCTAAAATATATGAAAGGAAACTGATTACAACATCATATCAAACCTGTAACATTTAGGATTCATTCTTGCAAAAATGTCATGCTGTTGTGTACAAGGTGAAATGTTTGCATGCTGTGTGTTTTTTTTTTTTTTTTTTTTTTTTTTTAGGTGTATTGACGACACAGAAAACGCGCGAGAACAGATCATCTTATACCACATGCTAAAGAAAGCAACACAACATTTTTGACTTTTCCCCCCCTAATGCTTTAAATAGACTTAAAGCGGTACTTCATTGGTCCTCCCAGGTGGCTCCACCCTCCTCCAGACTGACACTATTAAGGTGCATGCACAGATGTGCCTATGGGCTCTGCCCAGCCTTTTGTTTCTGGCAGAACCTGTTGGCATATCTGCACGGGTGATTTTTTTTTTTTTTTTATTCCCCTCCATGCATATGCAAAGAAGCTTTTAGACTTCCCTGTCTGCAGTCTTTGTGCGTGGAACACCGCACATTCACAGATTGCTGGGGAAACGGGCAAGAAATGTGGAAGTGATGCTTTTGTAGCGCAAACAAATTGTAAGGGGGAGGTGGGGAGGAGGCAGGATGACACAAAATGACCTTTAGGGTGAAGGTCTACTTTAAAGCGGCCCTGTCGGAAAATGTATCGCTACAAAAGAAAATACTTTATCACGATCCTAAGTGATCTCGCTGACAAACCCTTGGTGGAATGGAAGCTGAGCAGTGCAAGACGCAGCGCCCTGTGTTTTAGGGCTTCTGAAGTTAGAGTTGATTATGGCTGAAATTACACAATGTCATTATTTTTGAGACTCTAATTTGCTTTGCTGTATTCTTCCCTTTTTTAAATAGTCAGACTGTTTACTAGACCTTAAGTTTTAGTTGGCTTGGCTGCAGGGTCTCGAATGCAGTTTTATTGAAATGTTGTTTTTTTTTTTTTTTTTTTTTTCTCCTAGTCAATCAACATTGGAAGTCTGGCAATTCAACAGCAGCTCAATGAGGACAGTGTAGAGATGAAGACGGTTTCATCAGTAATCATTAGAACAGACCGCAGCATCACTGTCAGAGATAAAGGTATATCTTCACATCTTGCATACATGAGCATTAAAACTGTTGTGTTAAATTTTGAGGAGCCCTTTTGTTATAAGGAGCTTGAACATAGTCTAGTACTTTGGAAACCGTGAACCAATTTCCTGCTCGTTGTTTGAATGCCCAATATGTATTTCTCTGACTGCATTTTTTTTTTTTATATATATATATATATATATATATATATATATATATGCAGTCCATTGGCTTTGTGCCCTCTGTGTAATGCAGAAAATTCAGTTTGGTCACTGAATATACCAATAATACCAGGGCTGAACTTGTTTATATAAGGCAAAGTAAACCTGTTTCAGTGTATGTGGCCTGACCGATTTTTCTAGTCTTTACTAATGCCCTGTACACACGATCTGACCTTTCTGTCCGACCAAATTCACATCGGAAATCTGACGGAATTCCATCGGAGGAAAAGAGAACATGTTCTCTTTGTAATCTCCGATGCAATTTATCGGAATTTCCAATGAAAAAAAAAGTCCATCGGAAATTCCAAGTGTGTGTGTGTGTGTGTGTGTGTGTGTCATAAGTCCCTGACCTGCTACCTGGTTGGCAGATCGGGAGTTCTGTCTTCTTGTGCATCACCTTTTTTCTTTTCTTCAGGTCAATGACTGACTGTTGTTTTTTTGTCACTTTTTACACAGAGGTAAAATCTGCATTTTTAATACATATTTTTTTTTTTGCTAGTTTACTTGGAACGCCTAAATGTTTGTTCTTCTAAAAGCGGAGGCCCTGAGGGATAACATGGTGGCGCATGTATATAGAGAGTGTTTATTTTTTTATATATATAATATATACCGTATTTATCGGCGTATAACGTGCACCCCATTTTTTAAGAGGGAATTTTCTGGAAAAACACTTTTTTAATTAAAAAAAAAAAAAAAAAAGCTTTGAAGCAATCTAAGGGTCTCAGGGAAGGAGGGGGACGAGAGCCTGCCGGAATCACGCCGTCATCGCCTGTCTGGCACACATACCTCACATGGGAAGGAGGGGGACGGGCGCCCGCCGGAATCACGCCGTCATCGCCTGTCTCGCATACCTCGGAGGGGGACGAGCGCCCGCTGGAAAAATCACCGAGCCGTCATCTCACTCGGCTGTCACGTCACACAAGCACAGTCCCGCCTCCGCCATCGGCATTGGACCATCTCCTGCGGAGGCGGGACTGTGTGTGACGTGAGAGCCGAGAGGAGATGACAGCTCAGTGATTTCCGGCGGGCGCTCGTCCCCCTCCGAGGTATGCTATCAGCGTATAACGCGCACCCACGATTTCCCCCTGATTTTATGGGGAAGAAAGTGCGCGTTTTACGCCGAATAAATACGGTATTTATATTATTTACACACTATTTGCACAAGACACTTTTTTTTTATTGGCACCAAAAGTGATTGGTCGGCTGTAGAGCTGCCTGCAGGATTAAATTTACTGGACAGCCAATCACTGTCCAGTAAAATTACCAAGATTATGGCTGCAGTTGCAGTTGCAGTCATGAGTATGGTTTAACCACTTGCTGACAGGCCATATACATTTACCGGCCACTTTTTATTTAGGTACACCTTGCTAGTACCCTTTTGCCTTCAGAACTGCCTTTAATTATTTGTAGCATAGATTCAACAAGTGTTGGAAATATTCCTTAGAGATTTTGGTCCATATTGACATGATGGCATCACGCTGTTGATTTGTCGGCTGCAAATCCATGATGCGAATCTCCCGTTCCACCACATCCCAAAGGTGCTCTATTGGATTGGGATCTGGTGACTGCGGAGGCCATTGGAGTACAGTGAACCCATTGTCATGTTCAAGAAACCAAAAGGGAGAACACCGGAAGTGCCACCTAAGTGCAGTATTAAAACAAGGCTTTAATGGCAATGTACTCGTACACGCTTACAAGAAGTAAGATAATTGGAGACTCATCTGTGTAGTTAGTCCCTGGGAGGGTCCTTGTGTCGAAATCAGGTCCCTGTGCATGGCTGTGTGGTTTTTGGTAGGTCAGCAGCGTGTCCTGTGGCCACCAGGATGGAGACTGGAGCCAGCGTAAAACGCATGGAAGTGACGCTGTGGGAACACAGAAGGAAAAGGGCATCCAGGCTACGCACTCGGAGCATCAGCTCCTTCCTTCTATTGGCCTGGAGTGTGAGTAACCCAGCAGTGCTATTGGAACATATAATAACCCTGCACCTATCACCCCCCCCCCCTCCCCCTGTGCACAACTTCTAATAAGACCAGTACCACCTAATTGGTCTCTACTTAATATTCCACCCACTACTACTAATCTGAGGGTCAGATATTAACTGGCACAGTTTAAAGCAGTTTTAAACCCAAAACCACAAATGTCATATATTGCAGTTTACCTATAATTTAGATGGTGGCCTGGCCAGTAACGCACCTCCCTGTATTGGAGCAGCAACATTGCCAGTCTGGGGAAGGGGAATGATAATGTATCTAAAATTTTGCTAGTTCGTCTAACAAATTGAAGCCAAACTCCAGCTAACACTTTATAAGCAGCAAACTGTGTGTGTGTGTGTGTGTGTGTGTGTGTGTTTTTTTTTTTTTTTTTTTTCTTTTTTGGGGATAAAGGTTTTGCATAAAAGCTGACCCTTGCAAGCACCCAGTCAATGTTGGAGGGCTTGTGTCAACCCTGTAACTTATTTAAAAGAGCTTGTTCTTTTGAAAAACACTTACTAGCTCAATCACCAGATGAAAATAAAAGCTTGAAGGAAAACTAATGCAGACATCACATCTAAGAACTGGCAAGATTCAATATGTTTTGCTTTTAAAATGCTTGATTTGGCTGATAACTAATAAATTGGGCTTTAAGGGCACACGGTACAACTATTATGAAAAAAATAGAAAAATTTATTGGTATAGAAATATCATAAAAGCAGTTATAAACATAAAATCACAAAGGAAATTAAATGAATAACTAGTTCCACAACAGGTTGTCACAATGGTTATAAAATTCCAACATAAAAGAGCTTAATTATAAAGCATAATCATGAACTTGGCTGTGTAATGTGTAACCATTGTGACAACCTGTTGTGGAACTAGTTATTCATTTAATTTCCTTTGTGATTTTATGTTTATAACTGCTTTTATGATATTTCTATACCAATAAATGTTTCTAGTTTTTTCATAATGGTTGTACCGTGTGCCTTTAAAGCCCAATTTCTTTAGTTTTCAGCCAAATCTAATATCGGTGCATCCGCAGTATCACCCTGCGATTGACGCACGTTAAATCTATCTAGGCCTTTCTCTTCTTTTAAAATGCTTGGCTTTAATATTTAAGTGTTTTTCACCAACATTTCAAATTATTGGCTAAGACTGGATCCAAATGTGAAGAGCTATACAAAGACTCATTGGTTTACTCAAGGAATAGTGAACTAAAATGTATTCCATCATGCCCAATGTACACCTGCTAAATTTTATCAAATGGGTCTATGCTCATTGACTGTATGATTTGGAGAATATGGTGAAACTGTTGCTATTTTCCATGGTTCCAAGTACCACTTTATTTACTCACCTGTGGGACTCCAACAATTCCCATCCTAAAAAACACAACACATCTACCCATACACTTGTTACCCTGGATCCAGGACTCTGACCTAAACCTACATATGCTATTGGGTTTTGAATATTGCCATTATGACTTATTACTTGCCTTGGAATATGTACAGTCACCCTGGTGCAATGAGAAGTGAGACTGTTTTATATGTTGCACATGCTATGCTGACAAAAATCAATAACTTATTAAAACCCAGATTAAACAGAGCTCTCCTTTCCGAGCAGTGCTATGTGTAACAGGATGTCCCTGCCTGCTGAAGGTCAGACAAGCTGTATAAATTCTGTACTTTAAACTGAGGTAGAGAAGAGACAGTTGTAAATAAATCAGTACAACTTTTGTAGGAGGATTTGTTAAATCTCTATCACTTTAAAGTGGTTGTAAAGGGTGTTTTTTATTTTTATTGAAATAATAAACATGTTATACTTGCCTTCTCTGTGCAATGGTATTGCACAGAGCAGTCGAGAATCTCCTCTTCTGGGGTCCCCCACCTGCGTGCTTAGTTTCTATTCTCTTTTATGATTTGATTGACAACGGCATGAGTCCATGGATCCCACTGCTGTCAAAGCTTGTGAGACCAACACCACTACATACAAGCACAGTGCTGGATCTACTTGAGACTAAAGGTAAAGTCTGAGTGTTGGATGCTTTGTTACAAGCATCTAAACTTTGATTTTGCATTGGTCTGTTGTTGGCACAAGGCCGTAGCTGTTGCCATACCCAACGAGCATTTGTCTAACCTTCGCCTCTTCAGAATTACACTGGCTACTCGAGATTCCACAATAGGCCAGAACATTTTTTTTATTTTGAGGAATCCAGACTGCATGAATTGTCGATCTTTATGCAGCTTTGTGTCCCCTAGATCAGTGGTCATCAACCCCGTCCTCAGGGCCCACTAACAGGCCAGGTTTGCAAGATAACTAAAACACATCACAGGTGATATCATTTGCTGCTCAGTGATTGCAGTATTCTAGTCTGCATCTCCCCAAGGTAATTCATAAAACCTGGCCTGTTAGTGGGCCCTGAGGACAGGGTTGATGACCACTGCCCTAGATGACTGTGCACCTGTATTCAAATTCACAAGAGAAACTTTTTTGGGTGCAAGAGCAGTGTTTTTGTTTTTTAAGTCCTTGTGCGAAGGGCCAAAACATGTACTGTACCTTTCTGCTTGTGGGCTGATTTTTTTAATGCACAGACCTCATAATCCATCTTACACTTTTTTTTATTTTATAGATATGGATGAGACAGATTCTACTACAGCACCATACAACCCACAGTGTAATAAAAAACAAGAACCAGTGCCCCAAAGTGACTGCAAAATGGACGCAAAGCAGCTTGAGCCTCCAAAACCCAACAATTCTGACATGGAATGGAAGTGGAAAATTCGTGAGATACCAAGTGATATTTTTCAAGATGTGAGTAGTACTGTACAGAAATCTTTAGTCAAGTACACATTAAACGGCTGATATATGCAGATATCCTGAAAAAACTGGATGGTAAAATGTCCACAAATGTATAGATTAGTTGAAGTCCTAAAACATAGTCAGTACATACGGCACTGACTGTTAAATTGAAACATAAATATCTATTAAGCCTTAAGATCTGGTCCCTTCATTGTTTGTGTGAACAGGGTGGATTTGATTTAAAGCGCTAGTAAATGGTACATTTTAGATCCTAATTTTTAAAGAGCAACCGTCATCTGATCCGCTGTTGACTCATCGATTTAGTTCCATTCATTTTAATAGGACAGCTATGTCATGTGACAGTGACACTAGATGAGGGCTGTGGTGGCAGCAGGTAAGTGGATGCCTGCTAACAGGCACTGCCATAATGGAGAGACTTTATCTGCTCACTCAGCTGTCCAAAAGACAATATCCAGGCAGTCTGCTAAGTTTAGATCAAAGGGATAAACTTCTGTGTGAAGAAAAATTCGGGGCAGTCTGCCAAGTTTTTAACAACATGAAAGATTGTAACTAACTTCCTTCTTGGTTCAAACTTTTGTGTGTAAATGCAGGAAGTTTACCACTTAAAGTCCAAATCTTTCTGAAACTTGTTTCTTAAGTTTAAATCAATATTTTTTGCTAGAGAATTACATGGAACCCCCAAACATTATATATTTTAGCAGAGACCCTGGGGAATATAATGGCAATTGCTGCAATATTTTATGTCACACTGTATTTGCCCAGTGGTCTTTCAAATGCAATTTTTTTGGATAAAAATGTCACTTCAATGAATAAAAAAAACACGAAACAGTAAGGTTAGCCCAATTTTTTGAGGTTTTAATGTGAGATGATGTTGTGACGTGAGAATCTTGATCTATTTTCTAAGCAAACAAATCGCGATTCTCATTGCATGTTTGCTTGCAGAGCTTGGATTCATTGAATGAGTTTACCAACATTTTTTACAGCATATACAGCCTCATGCTACATAACCAAGTTTCATTTCATACTGATGAAACTAAATGTATCTTGGGGAAAACATATTTAGATTTTTACTCCAAAAGCATTATTTTTTTTTGATAAGAAAATCAATCCAATTTAACTTGTGATTTTTTTTTTTTTTTTATCCACCGCGTGTGTGTGTGCGCGTGTACATTTCCATACCCAATTGCCTAAGCAGAGCCCACTCTACATCTGTTTGGGAGGGAAGAACCCTGGGGGGTTCTTATGCTTAAAAATGCTGTAGCCATTTTGTTGGTGACCTGAAGGAAACAAGATTATTGCATAGTGTATAAAAGCATTTAGAGCAGTTGTATGTCAGTTTGTAGATTAGATACACATTATTTGATTGGGAGGCTGAAATCCGTGTAATTGTCTGTAGTGTTTGAAAATTTCACACAAGTGGCTTTAAACCTGTGTGCAGCCCCACTGCAAGGGATGATTTTGAAGTTGCCTGGAGTTGAACTGTGGGATGTCGCTATACTTTGACGTGCCCTTCAACTCTCAGTACCTGCAGCTGCAGAGTCTTTTGCAACTGCTCTGTCTGGACCTTCTCTCCTCTTAATCACGGAACGCTTTTTAAATCGTGTGAACCCATTCAGTGTACAAAGGCACCTGTGAATGGACAGAGGAGGGAGCTGGGGGAAGGTGGACAGTTGCACAGCAGCCGCATCTCTCCTGTCAGAGCGCTGGGAGTGTAGCTATAGCATGGTGCTTGGTAAACTGTCAGTTGTAAATGGGTAAGTCCATGTGGTGGCATATACCTCTTTGGACTTAACCAATTGCAAATTTTAAAAAGTAATTCCTGGCCTCCTTCTTTAACCACCTCCCGCCGGCCAGACGACTTTCTACGGCCGCAATGTGGATGTTAATTGCCGGGAGGCCGTCTATATACGTCCTCCAGCCACTGGGGGGTGCGCGCTCGCCCGCCACGTCACTCAGGTGCCGATGCGCGTGCCTGGCGGCCGTGATGTCCGCCAGGCACCCGTGGTCGGCAGTCAGACAGGGACATGGATCTCTGTGTGTAAACGCAGATCCATGTCCTGTCAGGGAGAGGAGACCGATGCTGTGTCCCTTGTATATAGGGATAACCATCGGTCACCTCCCCCAGTCACTCCCCTCCCCCCACAGTTACGAAACACTATGCAGGGCACACATTAACCCCTTCCTCGCCCCCTAGTGTTAACCCCTTCCCTGTCAATCACATTTATACAGTAATCGGTGCATATTTATATTGTTCGCTGTATATAAATGTGAATGGTCCCAAAAATGTGTCAAAAGTGTCCGCCGTAATATCAGTCCTGACAAAAATCACAGATCGCCGCCATTACTAGTAAAAAATAAAATAATAAAAGTCATAATTCTATCCCCTACTTTGTAGGCGCTATAACTTTTGCGCAAACCAATCACTATACGCTTATTGCGATTTTTTTTTTTTTTTTTTTTTTTTTTAATATTTATTATAGCGACAAGTAAAAAAAAAATCATTTTATTTTCAAAATTGTCGCTCTATTTTTGTTTATATTGCAAAAAATAAAAACCGTAGAGGTAAACAAATACCACCAAAAGAAAGCTCTATTTGTGGGGGGGAAAAAAGGATGTCTGTTTTGTTTGGGAGCCACATCGCACGATTGCGCAATTGTCATTCAAAGCGTGACAGTGCTGAAAACTGAAATTTTCGCCTGGGCAGGAAGAGGGTATATGTGCCCAGTAAGCAAGCGGTTAAGGCATCTGTCACATTGATAAGGTTAAACCTGCATTTTGTATGCATTTAGAGGATGTTTTCTACATGCATGGAATTTTGTTTTTATTACGATACCATTCACAATGTGAATTTACCTGTGTTGGGTGGCATGTAAATGAATTTAAACACGCCCAAATGTGAATAAACATGCTTTTAAAGCGAAAACCTCTAACTCAGGAAAGTGATCTGGGAAGCATAATCTGCAAATCTATACTTCCCAGGTGGCTTCTCCTGTGCTTAGAAAAGCTAAACCCAGGACTGCTAGTGTGCGTGAGGCCTAAAGTCTGAAATTGCATTTCCTTACCAGTTTTGGTGAATCATTACTGGCCGTTCATTTAAAAGTTTTGCGCCCATGTGTTAATTTGAGCAATTTTTTTTCTGTTTTAGGGCAAGCGAAAGAGTATGGACCCCAGTGTTTTTCCAGCTGCCAGAAGGGTATTACCACCAGTGGCAGTATCTAAATGTGAACCTGTTTTAACCTGCAGGACACCTGCCAAACCACAGGAGGATTATATGAACTGGTAATTTCCAATAAAGAAGACTCTCTAAATTGAAAATGTTATGTATATGCCCCTACTTGTTAACATGAATGTTTTTACATTTTTATCAATATTTGGAACATGTAAGTTGCACATTGCTAAACATTAGGCTGCATGCACACAGGATGTTTTGGAAATGCTCCCTAGAAGCCTTTCCTCCTGGCAGCAATGATTTGGCAGAAAAAAGTCTGGACGCTTGTAAAAGTGTCTATAGCAAGAGAATGGGCGTTCATTTTGTTGGCCAGAGTAATTGATTCTGCCCATGGAAATGAATTAATGCTCAAGTGCATTTAGATGCGTTTAGTGTCAAGCATTTTTTCTGCCCAGAAGCCCCTTCCACTGTGCTGCTAAAAGCATATGGGAGTTTGGAGGCAGGAAAAAACACCCGACGCCTCCTAGAAGCAGCTGCAAAAACATCCAGTGTTAGATGGGGCTTGGCAAAATTGCAATTTATTATTTTATCATTATATAATTGTGTTTAAGGCCCAGATTTTCATTTTTATATATTTTGCTACTGGTTGAACTCAGTAGGCATGATTCATGGTGCTCTTGTGATCCTTGTTTCAGTTCCTACAGGGGACAATATTGGAATGACATTTTTCTTTCCAATGTTTGTCTGGACTTCCTCATTGTGCTCTGGCTTTCTACCACAATCCAAAAACATAATCTCTAGCTGACTGTGATCTAAGGAGCTTATTTGTATTGGAGAGTGAATATCACTATCCACTGTTCGGTATACTCTGCAGGATTATGCACAGCAAGACTGATATTTTAGGCCCATTCGTAAAATGCAGGCTGTGTGTTTTTTTTTTTTCCATCCGTATAGCAGCCCTCAAATTTCTGCTCGCATTATGCCGGTGGGGAGGGCAGTTTTAGTCATCTAACACCCCACATGCATTGGGAGGTATTCTGTTGTATGCTGGGAGGTAAGGATGAGCTCCGGCGTGTTCCCACCCCCCCACATGCAGGGCCTGCCAGGAAGTCGGCACTGTGCTGCGCTAATCACAGGCAGTGAGACATTGTCCCGATGCGTGGCTGCAGAGATCAGGAAATGTCTCCCTGCCTGTGATTAGCGCAGTGCCAACTTCCTGGTGGGCTCTGCACTTGGGGTGTGCGAACGCTCCAAAGCTCATCCTTACTGGGAGGTATTATGGCATCCGGGGACATCTATGCTGGGGGTAATTCTTGTGTCCAGGCGGGGAGGTGCAATTTGGCATCTTCGCTTTGGACACTAATTGACCTTGTCCCACCCTAGGCCTGGCATACAGCCGGTGTCCACAAAACTAGATGAGGTGAGGAAAGGAGTTGGGCGGGAGCTGACAAAGTTTACTTTCCCTATTAAGCGAGTGATTGGTTGCTCGGACTGCCTACCAACCAATCACCAGCTTGTTAATGGGAAAAGTGACTGTAAATGAGCACCTTGTAAAACAACCCATTCAGTTTAAAATAGAAATGAATAGCAAAACAATTTTGGTTTAGATATATAAAAAAAAAAACATTATAAATAGACTCACCCCTCTGTTCTTGGCTGCATAAAAGTTGGAGGGAGGAGATGCAGTGGCAAACTGAGCTTCCCAGTGAATGTGTGCAGTGGGAGCATGTCAGGACAAGTCTTATCATTAGAGGGTACATGGAGTTCCCAGCATGGATAGAGAACTGACCAGTGTGTTCTTCTAAAAAAAATGGCAGAAAGAGGGCACCTGGGTCAGTGTGATGGTAAAAGCAAGTAACAATTTATTCAGATACTTTTATGCAAGTGTATCTTGTAAGCTGCATGCAGGGTGGATGTGGATCCCCACTCCAAGCAGTCAGCCATCTCAATGGATGAGAAGACTAGTGGGGATAAGTTCAGACCTGCCGAATGGAGGTATATAACCAGCAGTGTCTCCAGCTCTCCCACCTATCAAGAGACCAAATCAGGGCGGGAGCGGGCCGCAACACGTTTCCAAGGGCGACAACTTCTTCAGGTAAACGGTGTTATCCTGATTAGTGTGGTCAATTTTTATTGGGAAAGCAGATGGACTGGCAGGATCACCAGGGATTTCACCCCCAAAAAAAAGCAATACAAACAACAGGATACTTATACAAGTACATTGTAGAGCAGGCACATATCGGGCATATGAAGTGTTGTGGTAACAAACGCTAACTTTGGCAGCTCCTGCTTCCCTGTCCGCTGTAAGTCTTTCTGCATCCTAAATCAGTCAAATTGTCATTCATTGGTTTTATTTTTTTAATGCTATATATAATGGTTTATAAAAGGTTTGAGCAGCTACGCTTTATATGTTTCCCTATTGATGTAAAGCATGTATTTTTTTTTCCTTTTTTATGTTTACATTGTTTTATGTTAATGTTTAAAGTGGCTGTAAAAGGCAGATTTTTTTAATGCATTTTAATGCTTACCTGAGCCCCATCTTGATCCAGTGGTGTGCACGAGTGCCTCTGCTTTGCAGGACTCTCCATCCTGATTTGGCTGAGACACAGCAGCGGCGCTATTGGTTCCTGCTGCTGTCATTTAGTTAGCCAATGAGGCAAGAGGGGGGGGGGGGGCAGGGCAAACTGCAGCTCCATGTCTGAATTGAGACACAGAACAGTTGCTTGGCTTGGGTGCCGTCATAGCAAGCTGCTTGCTGTGGTGGCATTCGACAGAAAGGAGGGGCCGGGAGCGCCGGGAAGGGAGAAGAGGAGGCTCTGGGCTGCTCTGTGCAAAACCACTGTAAGCAAGTATAACAGGTTTGTTCTTTTAAAAAGGGGGGGGGGGAAGACTTTAGTATCACTGAAAGAACTTAAACATTTTATACAGAAGTCATAAATATTAACAGTATCATTTCATTAGATAATTTGAGGGTTTAGGGACAGGGCAGTTGTTGGTTGGGCAACTGGTGGTGAGTAACTCTTAAGGCCTGGCTAGTAACTCAGGACTTATAAATTTTGAGCTCTGAGTATAGTAGCATTTTGCTGCTTTTTCAATGGACATGCAAGTCATTCTGTAGAAAGGAACTTATGACATTTGGAATGTTCTATGGGGATGTATGCACCAATCTTTTTATCTCCTGTATATGAATAAAACTTTATATTTTACTATACATATTTGAGTTGCCCTTTAAAGTGCCAATGTATTATAGGAGTCTTTTTTTTTTTTTTTTTAATTATAGGGATGTTGGCAACACCTTAGGTTTCACTTGGGTGGCGTAATTGTTATGACATTTTGTTTTGTGCGCTTTGGATACCAGAATATTTTAAAGTTGTTTTTACGTGTTGTGTTTGTTTTGTTTTTTTTTTTTTGTTTTTTTTTTTAAACCCTACATTATTCTTATGGTTTTAGTTTCAGAACGCCTGTTGTAAAAGACCCACTGAGACCTGCTTCAATGCTTTCTACTCCATGTAACAACTTACCCAGTTATAACCACCCACATACTCCAGCCAATTCTATTCTGCAGCCTTCAGCTTTCCCGGTAATGTATTTCTCCTCATAGTACACATACATCTGTGTGTATTCTGTGATCTAGTTTCGTTCTGCTTAATTGATGGAAACATTGCTTCATTGAGTGCAAGGTCTAAACTTTCACTTTTGCTGCCGCCATCATGACTATTGTGGCAGTGTCAGCATGTAAAAAATTCCCAACTACTGTAGCAGGTTGTATTTATTTCAGGTATATGCAGTATATTGGGCAAACCATTACACAGTGCTTTGCATATCGTGCATTAACATTTCTTCCTGCCCCCTGCGGTCTAAAGTGCCAGAGTACCCAGAGCCCCCCCGTGATGGCAAGAACATTTAGGCTACTTTCACACTTGGGTGCTTTACAGGCACTATATCGCTAAAGATGGCACCTGTAAAGCGCCTCTCCTGTCACTCCAGTGTGTTCACGTTTAGACTATAGCTGTGCGCTGGCTGGATGCTAAGAAGACGAGCAAGATCTTTGAGGTGCTTTAGGCGCAGTGTATCTACCGCTCCTGCCCTTTGAAATCAATGGGCAGTGGTGCTTTTAACCCTTTTTTGGCTGCTAGCGAGGGTTAAAGTCGCCCTGCTAGCGGCCGAAAAGTTCTAAAACTACGCTAAAGCACTGCTAAAAAATTGTGGCGCTTTACCGCCAACGCCTCAGTGTGAAAGTGCCCTTAAGGTAAAAAAATTGACACGCCCTTAATGCAGACGTGCATGTTTGGTACAAAAACTACAATTGAGGCACAAATTAAAACGAATTCACACTATTCAGTACTGCTTTGTAAAACGTCTGACAAACAAGCTATTGTATCCTCTGTGTTCCATTCACACTGCAACGTAGCCACTAAAATGCAGACATGCTGCATTTTATCACAGCGCACTGTACCAAATCACATGATTGTACGACGGCACCATGAATGAAGTGTACATTTCAAATAAAGTTTGTACAAAACAAAAGGAGTCGTGTGATGCACTAAACCGTGCACCGCACCACGCTACCCCTACCACAGCCAGCAAAGTTAAAAATATCGTATTTTGTAGTTCTTCATGTGAAAAAAAATTGTATATAGTATGTGTGCCATAATGGCAGCAAAAAGGTTTAAATGTATCCACCTCCCTACCCCTCCTACTCAGACTGCAAAAAAGGCGGAAAGACTATTCTTTTTTTCCCTCTGGCTTTCTAGTGTAGGGGGTGATGTCGTCCTGCCAATGAGATCTCAGGGAATAGTGAATAAGCCAAGTCTTTGCAAGAAGACATGAACAGTGTAGAACCATGCTGAGAGCATCTTCTCTGAGATTTGGGATACTCTACCCTCCCCAGATCTTGGCACAAGGAAGATGTTCTCATCTGTGCCTACTGTGTAGGTGCTATGGGTGGAAGCTGAGGAAAAGGTGAGTGAAGGAATCCTCCTTGCTGCACTATTGTATTCTGAAAGCAGGGACTCTCCACCGGGATACACTGATCAGAGCTTTAGTTGACCGGCTGCAGCATGCTGATCAAAGGAAATTTTTCCAACATTCTTACTGGTGGGAAGCCAATCATTAGATCACCACCTCTCTAGGGGTATATGGTCATAGATGGATTGAAATTTGCCTGTTCCCTGCTGAACCTGCAGAATTTCGATCTATCTGTGGTCAGTTTCAGTCTTGCATAATTGTACAGGCTCCTCTTTAATCTGATTTCACTGCACACTCCCATATGATGGGTGTACTTCCTTGTGAACCTACAAATTCTGAAATTTGGCAAGTTGCCAGAATCAAGATGGCAGCCCTTGGATCTGCACCCTTCTTTTTTTTAAAAAAATTAAATAAAATGTTAACCATGGTATTTGCCAAAGTTTTGCAATTTAGGTTAACTTTAGGGAAACACCGTCGCCTAACCATTTAAGGCAAAGTGGTGGTGACTCCTGATAACCCATGTCAAACCAGGTATACTGCAGCCCCCCCCCCCCCTCCCATCCTGTGCACATGATATCCTTATACTGTATGAACAAGGCTTTGTGACCTGCAGGAGAAAAGGGCTTTTCTCGCCAACATCTGGTATTGGGGTGACACTGCAGTTCATGCACAAACTTAGGGAGTGCTTTTAATCATTTAAATTCATTCCAGCTTGTTGGGAAAATGAGACTTTTGGCAGTAGTAATTTTTTTCAATGGGATAAGGAGATAATTTTTAGAATATTGGTGGAGTTTCAAAATGTTGTGGCAAATTTTGCAACACTGAACTTGGCAATAATAGACAGATCCCTGTGGTTAAGAGGGGGCAACTTGGCTGCCGATTAAACTAATCTCTACTTTTTTATCAGATGACGCCGTCAATTGCAATTAATGACTGTATCGTAGTCAAAGGAAGAATTTATGCAGTTTTAAAGCAAATCGGTTCAGGTGGCTCTAGCAAGGTAACCACTGATTTTTGGTTCTGCAACATGTCTAACATATATCTATGTGAAATGTATTTCCTGTTCAGTATTTAGGGAAAAAAAGTAGGTGATTGCGGAGGAAATAAAAAAAATTCTAATTTTTCACACATAGATTCTTTTAAAATAAATGCCTATAAGAAAAGAATGCTCTTGACTAAAGTGACTGATGGCCCAGGTTCACACTGAGCTGCAGGAATGAAGCCGTGCGAGTTCAGCTGAATCGCACCCTGAAATCGCAAAATAGTACAGAAACTACTTTTTGAAATCCGCTGTGGCTTCGCACCGATTAGGACGGTGCCTTTACCGGCAATTGCTGCTGATTTGAGATGTCAAATTGCACCAATATGAACATGGCTTTATATGAAACTATGACTTGAGGCCTTGTCCTTTAAAGATGGCCTTGTATCATGACTGACGAAATATATGATCTGTAAATATCCCAAAATACTTGTTTGCCCTGTGCAAATTGTATTCTGGAGCTACCATATTTAACCCCCCTTCTCACCAACTATACGCATATATGCAGCCTCACAGTAGAGGGTCTTCATTTGCAGGGTGCATGTATGCGTACCTGTGTTTGTACTAGAAGTGCACTGTGCAGCATGTTTACAGCACAGACACTGTGTTCTCATTAAGAGCACCAAGACTCGTAGGAGCCATCTAGCCTAGCCTCTGACTGGCTTTCAGTGATCAGTCATTGTACAACCCGCCCCTATATTTTCTCTACTCTAGAATGGAGAAAGAATTGTAAGAGAAAAATAAAGATAAAAGGGCTAGATCAGAGTTTTGATCTAGGTTGGGGCCAGAGTAATACAAAAAAGTTAAATTACTGTTGGTGTCCGTTTTTGGGTAGGATAGGAAAAAGCAATATGCGCACTATTGTTTCTGCTTCATACTACGGGTACAAACCTACACATATGTGGTATCACTGTGATTGTCAGAAGCAAGAGAATTTATATTTTCAGTTCTTTGGCAGTAATCAACTATGAAGAAAAGCGACTGCACTCTGGACGTAAAAACAAATTGGCTTTTTTCATTATTCTTCTTTGGCAGTAGGCTATGGTAATGGAAAAAAATATACACCTAAATCTAAAGATTTTTTATTTTTTTTTTGCTATTTTGTGCCAGTTTTGATCAAGAGATCTATTATTTACCACCAAATCAAGGCGGCATCTGTAGCAGTCAGTATTTAGAGACTAGAATTTTAAAAGCATGAAGTCAAAATTGGCAGGGCAAGTATATTCAGTCTGTGATTGCCACTTAGCCAATTTGTCTTGATTAACTGATAAGATTGAGTCTTCATGTAAGCTTTTTTCTTTATCGTTACATCACGGGACACAGAGCGGCATTCATTACTATATGGGTTATATGGAGTACCTTCAGGTGTAGACACTGGCAATCTTCAAACAGGAAATGCCCCTCCCTATATAACCCCCTCCCATAGGAGGAGTACCTCAGTTTTTTACGCCAGTGTCTTAGGTGTTAGTCATGGTTTAGCTTGCCTCCGCATCCTTGGGATTAGGTGAGCTACCGGTTCTGTCCAAAAAAGCCTGAGCGCTAAAGTGGTCAGTAACCGGACCCCAAACCCTTGGGGTATAGCCCATAATGCTTTCTTTTTAAGAGAGCTGGACCCTGGGCCCAGAACTTAGAAAACCTTTGGGCGCCTAATGTTTTCTGTTTGCCAGGGTGCTGTATGGGCCCAGGACAGTGGATCCTTCATGGAAGAAGAAGGTTCCCAGGGCCTGAAGGTCTAGACATCCCCACGGAGATGGGGGAAGATTGGGCCTCTTGCTTTGCAAAGTCCTGCGGCATGGAGCAGGTAAGTAAGGGGAAAACTTGCGGAACTTGGCTCTTAGCAAGTTTTTTCTGGGAGGTCACAGGGGACATGCCTAAAAGTTATGCATTGCATCTGGCAAACCAGTCACATATCATGAAGATAGGATGGCTCTATATGTTGTTATTCCCCTTAAACAGTGACCTCCCTGGTAGTATTGGAAAAGCTGTGAGTGGGGCCTTTTGTGTACAAATGTATGTGTGTGTCAGAGAGCTATGCTTACCTGCAAGCCTCCAGGCGATGCTCTATCCAGTCCTTTTCCTCATGCCTGCAAGGCAGGCAAAACGCTGTCCTCCTCGTGTGTTTCTGGCTGCGGCTGCAGGAACAGAGAGGCCCTTCCTTCCAAACACCCCCCCCGTCGGCGGGCGCGCGTGCACGTGTTTATAGGCGCATTTTGGCGCCGTTTTTGCTGGGGGGGAAGGGCGGGTCAGTGATTTAAGGAAGGGGCGGCCCTTCCTTAGATACCACAGCTCATTCAATACTATGGTTTGAGGGAGGAAGGACTGGAGTAAAGCACGGGGCGCCGAGGACACACAGTGGCCGGAAAGAATACTACAGTCTTCAGAAGATTGTGGTTTAGCCTAGGAATAGGCTGTTTTTTCTTTTCCATCTCATAGTCTTTTCTTTGGCAATACTACTCAGGGGGATAGAATGTTTTTTTTCTTGCCTAGATTGAAAAAAAAAAAAAAAAAAAGTGCCATCTGGGGAAGAGGAAACATTTTTTATTCCCCAAACAGGTGTTTGGGCATTTAACTATTTATAAGTCCCAGGTACCAATAAGTAGCAGGTGTACCTCGGTATTGTACCATGGCATCAAAGAACAAATCAGAGGGTACAAAGGGTGGGGATTCCCCCACAGGGTCTGAGGTCTCGGATAGAGCTATGCCGCTGCTTTCCCCACTGGGAGCCTTTGGGCCATCGGGATCGGGGGCTGGAGCTGACGCGAGTCAACCCAATCCTAAGATGGTCACGGAGGAGGTGTTACTCACCTCTTTAAATGAGATGCAGAAAAGCATGGGAAAGATGATAGCCGCAGCTATGCGGGGTAGTAAGCGGAATAGATCTCCGTCACCCGTGCACGGACCCTCGGAAGAGGAGGTCCTTTCCTCTGGGGAATTGGACGACCTCTTGGACAAGGACCAAGTAGGTTCAGGGATCGATGATCCGGATACAGAGGAGTCTGGGGCAGTCTCCCTGAGGGAGAGCTGGTGGATTCAAGACTTGACGGACTTGGTCCATAAGGCATTCAACCTGCCTATACCAGATCTCCAGGTATCGACGGTTTCAGCTTTGGGCTCACTGAGGGCGCCTCAAAGCAGTGCGGTGTTTCCGATCCATCCTCTATTGGAGGGAGTCTTGTTCCAAGATTGGAACAAACCAGACAAGGTTTTCTTACCACCTAAGAAATTTTCTGTCTTGTATCCTATGGAAGAAAAGTTTTCCAAGAGATGGGCTTCTCCTGCAGTAGACGCAGCCATCTCATGTGTTAACAAATCGTTAACATGCCCTGTAGAAAACATACAGGTTTTCAAGGATCCAGTTGATAAACGCTTGGAAGCACTACTTAAAAACTCCTTCACTGCTGCAGGGGCAGTAGTACAGGCAGCCGTGGCTGCGATTGGAGTCGCTCAAGCTTTATCGGATCAATTTAAGCAAATGCTTGAACTTATTCCTGCCGAGCAGGCAGAAGAATTTTCGGATGTCCCTAAGGCCATTTGTTTTACGGTAGACGCTATCAAGGATTCTATCCAGCAAGCGTCACGTTTATCGTTATCCCTTATCCATATGAGAAGACTCTTATGGTTAAAAAGCTGGGAGGCTGAGCCCCCATGCAAGAAGCTCCTGGTAGGGTTCCCCTTCCATGGAGGTCGGCTCTTCGGAGAAGACCTAGATAAATACATTCAGACCATTTCAAACGGCAAGAGTACTCTCTTGCCAACTAAGAAGAAGGTTCAGGGGCCTGCGTTTAAACGACAGTCCTCCCCTGGACAGGGGCCCTCTAATGCCAAGCAGTATCGACGGCCTCCTGCAAGAGCAAACTTCGGCTTCAACAGCAGATCACAAAGACAGGCTGTTAGAGGCAAGAGGCAGTGGTTTCGCAAACCAGCAAAACCAGCCCCCAAGTCTACCTTATGAAGGGGCGCCCCCACCCACGAAGGTGGGGGGAAGGCTGCGACTCTTTTCGGAGATTTGGGAAGCCAGCATTCCCGACGAGTGGGTACGGTCTTCCGTGGCCACAGGCTACAAGCTAGAGCTCCTAAGGTTTCCTCCTCCTCATTTCCAGGAGTCGAGGATTCCAAACGATCTGGAGAAAGGAGCCGCATTAAGATCGGCTCTAGATCATCTACTTTCCCAGGAAGTAATAGTAGAGGTACCAGTCCTGGAACAGGGACTGGGTTTCTACTCCAACCTATTCATCATCCCAAAGCCCAATGGAGATGTCAGGCCAATTTTGGACCTAAAGATGGTAAATGCATACTTAAAAGTCCGCTCATTTCGGATGGAATCCGTGCGGTCAGCAGCTGCCACACTCCAAAAGGACGACTTCATGGCGTCCATAGACATAAAGGATGCCTACCTTCATGTTCCAATTTATCAGCCACATCAAAGATATCTACGCTTTATGGTGGCTTCGCGTCATTTCCAATTCGTGGCGCTTCCCTTCGGGTTGGCTACGGCCCCCCGCGTGTTCACGAAGGTTCTAGCTCCAATCCTAGCCAAGCTAAGGATTCAAGGGGTCACGATCCTAGCATACCTGGACGACCTCCTAGTCATAGACCACTCGTCTCCCGGCTTGGAGCGAGCAGTGGCCCTCACGGTCCAATACCTCGAGAGGTTCGGCTGGGTCCTAAACCGGGAAAAGTCAGCATTCCAGCCCACAAGGCAATTGGAATATCTCGGCATGAGATTAGACACAGAACAACAAAGAGTGTTCCTACCTCTGAGGAAGGTCAAAGCCATCAAGGTGTTAATCCTACTGGTTCTAAGCAAGAAAGAACCGACTATTCGCCTATGTATGAGACTACTAGGCAAGATGGTGGCTACCTTCGAGGCGGTGCCATACGCCCAGAGCCACACTCGCATCCTGCAGGCAGCCATCCTGTCAGCATGGAGCAGAAGGCCACAGGCCTTGGATATCCCGTTGCCACTCTCATCAAGAATCCGGCAAAGTCTGTGTTGGTGGTTAGACCCTCAGAACCTACTGAAGGGAAGGTCTTTCAGCCCAGTGGCTTGGAAGATAGTGACCACAGACGCCAGCCTGACGGGCTGGGGAGCAATTGTGGAGGGTTCCACTCGCCAAGGTATTTGGGCAAAGCCAGAGAAGCTGTTACCCATCAACATCTTGGAGCTCAGAGCTGTTCGACTAGCCCTCAGGGCTTGGACGTCGAAATTGCAGGGGTTCCCGGTGAGAATTCAATCAGACAATGCCACGGCAGTGGCATACATAAATCACCAAGGGGGAACCAGGAGTCAGGCCGCTCAGAGAAGTGAGCTTGATTCTCCTATGGGCAGAGGCTCATGTGCCCTGCATATCGGCAATATTCATTCCCGGAGTGGACAACTTTCAGGCGGACTTCTTAAGCCGCCAGACTCTATGGCCGGGGGAATGGTCTCTGCATCCACAGGTCTTTCAAGCACTCTGCCAAAGATGGGGAGTGCCGGACGTGGATATCATGGCATCGAGACTCAACAAGAAGCTAGACAGGTTCATGTCCCGGTCAAGGGATCTGATGGCCTGCGGAACCGATGCTCTGGTTTGCCCTTGGCATCAGTTCAAACTTCTTTATGCGTTTCCCCCGCTCCAGTTACTACCCCGCCTGCTGCGCAGGATCAGGGTGGAGCGCATACCTGTCATCCTGGTAGCTCCAGCATGGCCCAGAAGGGCATGGTACTCACTAATCCTAAGGATGGTAGTGGGAAACCCTTGGACTCTGCCTCTAAGGCCAGACCTGCTATCGCAAGGTCCGATCCTCCACCCTGCCTTACGGCATCTAAATTTGACGGCCTGGAAGCTGAATCCTTGATTCTCAGGGGTAGAGGTCTGTCTCAGAAGGTAATCTCTACCCTAATCAGAGCCAGGAAACCGGTCTCTAGGGTGATTTATCACAGGGTCTGGAAGGCCTATGTAGGCTGGTGTGAGTCCAAGCTATGGCTTCCTCGCAAATTCACCATTGATAGAGTTTTAAGTTTTCTCCAGCTAGGAGTGGATAAAGGATTGGCATTAAGCACAATCAAAGGACAGATTTCTGCTCTGTCAGTGTGGTTTCAGCGGCCGCTGGCCACCCACTCGCTGGTTAAGACCTTCCTTCAAGGGGTCTTACGTATTAAACCTCCAGTTAAATCCCCGCTTTGTCCGTGGGATTTAAATCTTGTCCTGTCAAGTTTACAGAAACAACCGTTTGAGCCGTTGGCTGAAGTTCCTTTGGTTCTACTGACAAGGAAGTTGGTATTTTTGGTTGCCATAGTTTCCGCAAGAAGAGTTTCGGAACTGGCAGCCTTATCCTGTAAGGAACCATATCTTATATTTCATAAGGACAAGGTCGTTCTCCGCCCTCATCCTTCCTTCCTACCGAAGGTCATATCCAGTTTTCATTTGAACCAGGATTTGGTATTACCATCCTTCTTCCCTAAACCTACTTCCAGAAAGGAAGGGTTGCTGCATACCTTGGATATTGTCAGGGCCATGAAGGCCTATCTTAAAGCTACAGAGAAAATCCGAAAAACAGATGTGCTGTTTATTCTACCGGATGGGCCCAAGAAGGGGCAGGCAGCTGCAAAGTCCACCATTTCTAGGTGGAGCAAGCAATTAATCACTCAGGCCTACGGCTTGAAAGGGTTGCCTCCTCCAGTATCATTAAAGGCTCATTCTACTAGAGCCATGGGCGCCTCCTGGGCAGCACACCACCAGATCTCTATGGCTCAAGTTTGCAAGGCGGCAACCTGGTCTTCTGTCCACACATTTACAAAATTCTACAAGTTGGACGTAAGAAGGAATACTGATACTGCCTTCGGGCAGGCAGTGCTGCAAGCTGCAGTTTGAGACCCTCGGATCCCGGGGGCTCCTCTTTTTTTTTTTGAGTTAAATTTAAAATTTAAGATTATTTTTCTCAAATAAGTTGGATTTATTATGATTTGAGTATATCTCTAAATTAAATCCTTTTGTCTTGGAGATGTTCTCCCTCCCCTCATTGTAAGCATTGCTTTGGGACATCCCATATAGTAATGAATGCCGCTCTGTGTCCCGTGATGTAACGATAAAGAAAAAGAGATTTTTAATACAGCTTACCTGTAAAATCTTTTTCTTGGAGTACATCACGGGACACAGAGCTCCCACCCCTCTTTTTGAGGACCATTTTGGGAGGCATACTGCTTGCTACAAAACTGAGGTACTCCTCCTATGGGAGGGGGTTATATAGGGAGGGGCATTTCCTGTTTGAAGATTGCCAGTGTCTACACCTGAAGGTACTCCATATAACCCATATAGTAATGAATGCCGCTCTGTGTCCCGTGATGTACTCCAAGAAAAAGATTTTACAGGTAAGCTGTATTAAAAATCTCTTTTTTTTTTCTTGTAAAAATATATTGCTTGTTGTGATTTTTGACTGTGATGGGTTAAGGATTTCCATGTGTTAGCACTGAAAATATAAAACGCTTCATGTTTCACTCATGAAACCTTATGAGATTTCATAAAAAGGATCTCTGCATAGCTCAGGGCTGAGAGGAAGGTGACTGCTTAAATCATGTGATTAACATGTCAAAATATTAACAAGGGACTAGTCTGACATGGTTTTACTTGCAAAGCCACACAGAATGGGTGGGCTGCTCATCTTACAAGCTGAAAGCAGCAGTAAACTGGCCAAAAAAACCCGCCCTCCTGCAGGTTTATACCATAATGTGCCGCATACTAGCACATTGAGACAAATGTACCTTACAAAAGAAGCCGTCCAGCGGTGCGCTGTCACCACTGCCAGGGCATCGATCTTTACCTGGTCTTTTATGGGTTCGTTGGTCCCAGGTGTTTGAAAGGCCGATGCCATCACTCCTGTACATATGCATAGGAGTGGCACAGCGATCTGCATTCTAAACTGGTAACATGTAAAGGCTTTCAAATTTCAAAGTGAGACGACATATTGCAGTCCAATCCATTGGAGAGATTATCTTGCACTTGTAAACATAGCTTGGTGCTTTACTTGGTTAAAGTGTTAGTAAACCTCAGACCCTGCATTCACTATATCTGCTCGCCCACAGAACATGGAAATGCAATTATTTTAGTAAATATAAACTGCTTAATATCCTTTCTCATCAGCAGTATATGAGTGTCTGGCTGAGCATAGGTTAAAGCTCGTAGGAGTTTTCATACTCCTGGCTGTCGTATAATGCTGCATGACGCCTGACTTTGTCTGAACAGTGCTGATTGGCACCCTCCCAAATAAAAAACTCTAGCACCCTTGGCTGTGTTCTATCAGCGGATGGATTGGAGCCTGTAAAAGAGCATCAGAGAAGAAGATTCAAACAGCCTTTTTACAAAATGTGGAGGATTAACCCCTTGGGCAATTGTCTTGTGATTATAACCAGCATACTTTACTGTATATACAGACTGATTTCACTGTTGTGTTTAACACTTAAATGCTCTGCCATTTGTTGGATATTGTAACGTCATATACAAAGCCTAGTGTCTTAGGATGTTTTCAGTGATTTTTTTTGTCTAATCTGCATTTTGTGTTTGTTTTTTGTTTTTTAACAGGTCTTTCAGGTTATGGATGAGAAAAAACATTTATATGCTATAAAGTATGTGGACCTAAAGGAAGCTGACAAACAGACTGTTGAGAGTTATCAAAATGAGATTTCTCATTTAAATAAACTTCAGCGACACAGTGATAAAATAATCAAGCTGTATGATTAGTAAGTATATGCAATCCTTTAATGCTTTTTTTACTTTTTATTTTTGAAATGCTCAAATTAAGCTATATTGTTGTTCTGCAGTGAAATCACAAAGCAGCACATCTACATGGTTATGGAATGTGGCAGCATTGATCTAAATACATGGTTGAGAAAAAAGAAGACTCTTAACCCATGGGAGAGGAAGAGTTACTGGAAGAACATGCTGGAAGCCGTTCTTACAATACACCAACATGGTAGGTGACCATTTTGGTTGCTGACAGCATCTTAGTCTGTTTTACATACCTACATGGCTATTTAGGACGATGAAAGATTTTTCATTTTAACCTTGGGAGGAATGTTCCTGAGACAAATTTTGTTTAGACCTCTTGACCCCAAAAAGACGCCATCATTGATAATGAAACTTTATATGTAAACATTTCTGACAACATATTTTTTTTAAAAATTGGTTGAGTTTTGTCGTAGGGGGTTGCAGTACTACAGCCTCAAAGCGGCTGTAAAGGCTATACTTTAGGTAAATATATTTCTAAAGGTGCTATTGACATGACATTTTCACCACATGTCGGTAACAACCCATGCAATCCATACATACAAAGGCAAAACAAATGAGTTCAGAAATTTAAGTTTTATATGGAATGACACCGGGAAAAAGCATTCAACATGCTAACTGAAATGTATTTAATACTTTGTACAAAATCCTTTGTTGGTAATGACAGCTTCAAGATGCTTCCTGTATGGAGAAACTAGTCACGTGCATTGCTTAGGTTTGATTTTTCGCAAATTCTTCCACACAGTCTTCAAATCTTGAAGGTTCCGTGGGCCTCTTCTATGAATTCTGATCTTTCGGTTTTTTTTTTTTTTTTTTTTTCCATAGATTTTTTCTATTGGACTCAGGTCAGGTGATTGGCTGGGCCATTCTAGAAGCTTTTTCTTTGAAACCAATTGAGAGTTTCATTGGCTTGCTGAAATGTCCACCCTCACTTCATCTTCATCATCCTGCTATAAGGCCGCAGATTTTTATCAATAATGTCTTGGTACATTTTTTCATACATCCTTCAATAATATGACGTTTGCCAGTACCGTATGCTGAAAAATGGCTCCACTTCATGATGTTCCCACCTCCAAACTTCACTGTTATAAGGGGGTGTTTTTGGGGTGATGTGCAGTGCCAATTGACCTCCAAACATGGTGTGTATAAAGGCATTCTATTTTGGTCTAATCTGACCAGACTATATTCTCCCAGTATTTCACAGGCTTGTATAAATGCTTTGCAACAAACTTTGAAAACGATTTAACTTTTTCTTCAGCAATGGAGTTTTTTGTGTGGTAAGCATGCATACAGGCCGTGGAAGTTGCATTCATTACTTATTTGCTTTGGGAAGCTATTGTACCTGCTAATTCCAGGTCTTTCTGAAGCTCTCCACAAGTGGTCCTTGGCTCTTGGACAACTCTTCAGATAATTATTTTCACTCCTCTGTTAGAAATCTTGCAAGGAACACCTGGTTTATGGTGAAATTATGATCTTTTCACTTCTGGGTTATGGCCCCAACGGTGCTCGCTGGAACATTCTGAAGTTTTAGAATTTTTTCTGTAACCAATGCCATCAGTATATTTTGCAACAATAAAGTTGCGAAGGTCTTGAGAGAACTGTTTGCTTTTACCCATAATAAGATGTTTCTTGTCTGACACCTTGGTAACAAGAGACCTTTTTTAACCACTTTAATACTAGGCACTTGCACCCCCTTCCTGCCCAAGCCAATTTTCAGCTTTCAGTGCTGTTGCTGTTTAAATGACAATTGCGCGGTCATGCTACACTGTACCCAAACAGAATTTTTATCATTTTTTTTTTGTTTCTACAAATGGAGCTGTCTTTTGGTGGTATTTGATCACCCCTGTGGTTTTTATTTTTTGCTAAACAAAGACCGAACATGTAAAAAATTTGTTTTCAGTTTTTTATAAAATTTTGTAAATACATTTTCTCCTTCGGATGGGCGCTGATGGGCAATGATAAAGTGGCACCGGCGGTGGGCACTGATAGGCGGCCCTGATACTAATTACTGATAGATTTCAGCTGGTGCCTTGGCTTTCCTTTCCTGTTTTGCACCTATATTTTATCATGTGTTCAATACTTTTTTTGCCGGTGTCATTCCATTTTATTACATATAACTTAAGTTCTGAACTTTATTTGTTTTTGGTTTCTTTGTATGTATGGGTTGTCACCTACGGGGTGAAGATTTCAGGTCAATGGCACCTTTAGAAATATATTTACCTAGAAAGATGGCGACATGTTCATTATTTTAACCGCTGTGCATATACCGTATTTTCCGGCGTATAAGACGACTTTCTAGACCCAAATTATACTGCCAAAACTTGGGGGTCGTCTTATACGCCGGGTACAATGGCCGAAATATAGATTTAATGCCCACCGAGTGCGCCATACCTTGTGGAAAATCGGTACCGGGTATAGAGGCCGCAAATAACATTGCGAATCCCGCCGCATGAAGAGGCCGCCGCGGCAATGCAGTAGTAAGGAAACACTGTGTGCGGCGCTCGGCCAATCCCTGCTGGCGGATGTTCGCTGCTGCATGCAGCGCTTGTTATGCCTGCTCGGATTGGACAAAATACCTCTGCCAATCCGAGCATGATATTCACGAGTAGGAGTGGCGTCGGCTGACGTCACAGCTTCTCCCAATCCAGGCAGTCTTTGCATCTAGCAACCAATTAGTAAAAATGCATTGCCTGCCGTGATTGGCTCTTTGTAGTGCACACTGTATGGATGTATTCTGCAGTAGAAAACGAACCCATAGAAAGCAGAAACATTCAAATTCACATGTAGCATACTCCAAAGTATACTGTAATATACTGTACCAACAAATCCATTTGATCTACATCAAAAGTAAATGGTGTACCTGGAACAAAGCATCATATATACGGTACTGTACTAACAAAGCATCATATTACTGTATACTGTGTACCTGCGCTACTGTATACAGTATTACAAAGCATCATATACAACCCGTACTGCACATCCAGCTCCAGATTTATTGTTGCTGCCTACCAATTGTGGGATCTTTGGGACTTGTAGTTCACCAGTTTCCTTTTTGATTTAAAAAAAAGTAATACCTGACAGATTTCAGAAATGGCCGATAGACAGGGCCCCAGCATGGAGAAGGAAACATGAAGCCAGTTTTAAGCTCAAAGTTGTAAACTTTGCGAAGGAAACTAATTGCGCTGCTAAAAGACAATATGGCGTAACGGAAAAGATGGTCCGAGACTGGAAAGCAAATGAAGATGCATTAAAGAGTATGCCAAGGGATAAGTGTGTATTAAGAAGAGGCACCCCACATTGGCCAGAACTCGAAGCATGTAGCAGACATGGTGCATGAGCATCGCCGCAATGGTTATGTAGTGACCCGAAACGGCATACGGATTTCTGCACTTCAGTGGGCCAAATCTCACCCAGATCACAGCAAAGGATTTAAGGCCACTGTATCCTGGTGTACTAGGTTCTTGGAAAGGCATGATCTGGTACTGAGGCAAAAGACCAAAATTGCACAAAAATTACCAGCAGATCTCGACTGCAAAGTAAATTTCCATCGCTATGTAATAAAACGGCGCAAGAAACACGGCTATGCATTAAGTCAAATCGGAAATATGGATGAAACTCCAAAGAATTTTGATATGGTTGGAAATAAAACCGTAAATTCAAAAGGTGCAAAAACCGTGTTAATCAAAACAGGACATGAGAAGTCCAGTTTTACAGTGGTACTAGCATGTACAGCTGATGCTGCTGAACTAAGACCCATGATTATCTTCAAAAGAAAAACAATGCCAAAAATCAAGTTCCCTGTTGGAGTTTTTGTACATGTGAATGAAAGGCTGGATGGATGAAGAAGGGGTAAAGCTATGGCTTGAAAATGTTTGCAGTAGACGACCAGGTGGGCTTCGTAAAGAACGTAGCCTACTGGTGTGGGACATGTTCAGGGCTCATTTAACTCCCAGCACAAAGGAAAGGCTGAGAAGAATGAACACAGACGCAGCGGTTATTCCTGGAGGATTGACATCGTTGGTACAGCCACTGGATGTGTGCCTAAACAAGCCATTTAAGGATCGCATTCGAGAACAGTGGAATGAGTGGATGGTTAGCGGCGAAAAGTCATTCACAAAAGGAGGAAACATGCATGCTCCACAGTTGGATGTTTTGTGCAACTTTGTCATAAAAGCCTGGAATGATATTGATGCAAAAAAAGTAATAGTCTTTTTCAAGAAGTGTGGCATATCAAATTCATTGGATGGTATGGAGGACGAGTACTTGTGGCAAGATGAAGGGGAAGCCGACACTGAATCCACACCATCTGATGTGGAACTAGATCCATATGATTGTCTTGCAAATGAAACAAAATATGTCATTGATGAACTTCTGATGTCAGAGGATTTTGAAGGATTTTAAGTACCAGAAAGTCAACAGTTTTCATTAAAATTACCATGTTTAAATCAAATTTTTATTTTTTATTAATGGTTTTGTCTCGGAAGGGGGTAGTCTTATAAGTCGAGTATAGCCCAAAACCCAAGTTTTCACTGGAAAAATAGGGGGTCGTCTCATACGCCCAGTCCTCTTATACGCCGGAAAATACGGTGTGTGTATGTATGTATGTATGTGTGTGTGTGTGTGTGTGTGTGTGTGTGTGTGTGTGTGTGTGTACATACATACATACATACATACATACATACATACATACATACATACACATTTTTAAATATGTGATCACATGCAGAGCTTTGTGTGGAGACTGCAGGGGGGCATGTCAGCAGGAGGCAGTTGCAGCAGTACAGATACTCCAGTGATGAGCTGTGCAGGGGGCATGTCGGCACAAGTCTGACAACTATGGTACAGGCAGGCGGGGTTCACATTTAGAATGCAAAGAAAAACAACCACGTAGCGTGGCTGTGCTTCCATTCCTAGCCTGGTTAGTTCAAAGACAAGCAGGAGGACTGACAAGATTGGCAGGTATTTCACAAAACATGCAATGCAAAGAGAACGAAGATACTTTTTCCTACAGGTAAAAGGTACAACAGACCTATTTTTTTGGAAATATAAAATGTTGGGTAACATACAGTTTAAATTGATATTACTCGCTTTAAAAAAATAAAAATAAATTGACAGGTTGGGTGATTGACCGAATATTGAATGTTTCCCCTTATCTGTTGGCTTGTGTGGCTCAACATATATCTATGGCACCCGCTGTGGTGATGTCTCCCGTGCGCATGTGTGGGACAAAGGTGGACATTACATTATTTACAAAATGTTATAAAAAAAAAATGTTTCTACTCTCCCAGGACTTGACCCCTGACCAAAAAGGGGAGGGGGGGTGGAGCGGGAAGGTAAGTGGGTGTTACAAGAGCATATGTGGCGCTCTAAGGTATACATTTTGGACGTAAAGTGCCACTCTTGTTAATGAAATGAACTAAAATATGTAAAAATACAAATGGGTAAAACTTCCTTTTTTATCAGTAATTTGAAGTGTTCTGGAATTGTGTTTTTGATTTTTCTTAGGTATCGTTCATAGTGACTTGAAGCCTGCAAACTTTTTGATTGTTGATGGCATGCTTAAACTAATAGACTTTGGAATTGCTAACCAAATACAGCCAGATGTGACTAGCATTGTTAAAGATTCTCAGGTAAATATCTCAGAAAAGTATACTTTCTTCACTGCTTTGAACAACCGTGTGTGGTTTTCTGACAATCTACCGAACATACCTTGTGTATCTTTTTATATTCCTCACCACTTTTTTTTTTTTTTTTTTTTTTTTTTTTTTTTTGAGTATATGTAATTAAACGTGTTTTTGCTTTGTTTTAATATTAGATTGGCACAATCAATTATATGCCACCTGAGGCTATCAAAGATAACACTTCTTTTAATGAAAATGGAAGGCCAAGTTCCAAGGTAAAATGTCATATGTCGTTTTATTTGCTTGGTCACATGTCCATTCCTTTTTGTTTTGGCTTCTTCCCTGGTTGCTATCTGGAGACTTATTAATGTTTTGTGAGTTTTATCTTGCATTTAAAAACGTAAGCCTGTTCACACGGGCTGAATGTTTGGGGGCATCGGCTGGTTCATTAGAAGCCCCTGTGTACTGCAGCGGGTCTGACAAAAGCCGGCCGTTTTGGATTTTGTTAAAGAGGCATGACCAAAAGAGGTCTGCTGACCAGAGTGGTGGTGGTGGTGGGGGGTTTCTGGGACAGCAGCTGCAGTGCTCCCCTGTCGGAACACAATAGAATAGCAGTGGATATCAGATTGTTAGTACAGCGGCTCCAACCTGAGCTGTCAGTTTCTTGTGTTTTTTTTTTTTTTTTTCGTTCAGCCCATTGGGTTGAATCGGGGGGGGGGGGGGGGGGCGAAGCAGTGTGTACTGGGCTTTAAAGATGCAAGAACCATATATTTCATCAGATGGGTTTGGCATAATTTGTAGTCGGGTCTGGAAAGAACCAACCCACACCCAATAACCATTCACATCTCATAGAAGATTTAATCCTTTCGCTGCCAGAACCTTCACGTTGGGCTTGAAGATTACCTGAAATCAAAAACGTTGTTCAATAACATTATAGCCGATGCAATTTTTTATGTCACGTGTATATTGCACTATTGTAAACCCTCCCACCCCACACATGCTCAGTTGAGCTTAGGCTGATCTTACAAAAATGTTGGCTGGTTTCTAATGAACCAGCTGAAAATTTGAGATATATACTCTATCTAAAATTTCCTACCTCCTTCGATTTTCTTGTTAACACCAGTTACAGCCACCGGGCAGCTATTCTGCAGTGTCTGCTGTTTGTTCCAGAGTACCTGTCATTTTAGTAGCTACTAAAAAAACAAAAAGCCCTGAGCTTCTCCATAGGTGCTTTGGAGGATTCTATATGGCAGCTTTAATGAGTGGGCACTATATTTGTTCATATGAGTATGATCCTTGTACCTGTGCTGGTAGAGGGGAGATTTCACGGTTCCCAAGACAGACGTCTAAGACTCTTGAGGTCTAGGGTAGGACAAAGGGATTGTAAAGGAAAAAACAGTTTTCCCTAAATGGCTTCCTTTACCTTAGTGCAGTCCTCCTTCACTTACCTCATCCTTCCATTTTGCTTTTAAATGTCCTTATTTCTTCTGAGAAATCCTCACTTCCTATTCTTCTGTCCGTAACTACACACCGTAATGCAAGGCTTTCTCCCTGGTGTGGAGAAAGCCTCTTAAAGGGTCGAGCAGGCAAGTCGGGACACTCTACTTTGCAGATAGAGAGGGGAGCTGTGTGTTAGTGGGCGTCCTGACACTCCTGCTTGCCCCCTCAAGAGGCTTTCTCCACACCAGGGAGAAAGCCTTGCATTACTGTGTGGAGTTACAGACAGAAGAACAGGAAGTGAGCATTTCTCAAAAGAAATAAGGACATTTAAAAGCAAAATGGAAGGATGAGGTAAGTGAAGGAGGACTGCACTAAGGTAAAGGAAGCTATTTAGGGAAAAAACATTTTTCCTTTACAACCCCTTTAACAAGTTGCTAAAAATTCCTGATCAGTGATTGCTTTGCTTTATGAGGGAAACTTCTGACATCAGTTGATATAAGGATACTTCCCTACACATCCCCAGTTTTTCAACCTTGCCAATGATTTCTGTGCTTTTGTAGTAGAGGAGCGCCACTACCACTTTATTTAATAAAAGTCACCTTCTCCTACAGAATTTTATAGTCTACATTTATTCACTTTGGGGTATGACTTGATGGGATTTTTCAAGGAGGGTCTCCTGATGGTGATGCACCAATGCGTGTGAATTGGCCACTTGTAGTCTCCATGAAACTGTGATAATGCAGGGGCACAATTGGGGACATAAAGAAAGTGTTGTCGCCCTATAACAGGATAATCTAAGCGAAGACCATCATGGCATAATTGTCTGGTATTTTAACCACTTAATCACTGCCCCATAGCCGAATTACAGCTACAAGGCGGTTCCTTAACTCTGGGAGGACGTCCTCCCAGAGAATCGTTCCCGCGCGCACACGCGATTATCTGTGCTTGCCGGGTCCACGGGACCCGCAGCAACAAGGATCGCGGTAAAGGGCCAATGAATGCGGCAAGTGGGTTTAAGTGCCCAGTGGTTATTGAAAACTGCAGATGAAAAAATATTGGAAATTACTTTTGAACTTATGTGAACATTTTGTTATTTGTATGTTTGCGCATATATTCTGACCCACTGTTTTTAACTATTGATTTCTGCCTTTAGATTAGTCCTAAGGGCGATGTGTGGTCTTTGGGTTGCATACTGTATTGTATGACTTACGGGAAGACCCCATTCCAACATATTACTAATCAATTCACTAAATTGCATACAATCTTGGATCCAAGCTATGAAATCGAGATACCTGATATACCGGAGGACCACCTTCAGGATGTTCTTAAAGTAAGTGTGTGTTTTAAAAAAAAAAAGTGTTCAGTGTTACAGAAATTTTTCTAATAGACAGTTCGTTTTCTTTTTCTTTCTTCTTTTTCTTTCTTTCTTCTTTTTCTTTCTTTCTTCTTTTTCTTTCTTCTTTTTCTTTCTTCTTTTTCTTTCTTCTTTTTCTTTCTTCTCTTTCTTTCTTTCTTTTTCTTTCTTCTTTTTCTTTCTTCTTTTTCTTTCTTCTTTCTTCCCTCCTGTCTTTTAAGTATATGACTATTTTATGTTCTTAGATCAAGATGGAGACCTATAGGTTTTTTTTTTTTTTTGGATGAAAAATTGTATTTTCTGCCAAATGGCCAGGTAGTTTATTGATGAAGCAGAACATGAGATACATTGAGCTGTTAGCAGTACACATGAATAGACATATTTCTTAAGGTTGTTAGTGTATCCCTACAGAAGTGGAGTTCAGGGACCCTCCTCAAGCAAGGAAGACTGATCTACCCCAACTTGTGTCTGCCTCACCACAGATTTAAAAACAAAAGGGTGGGGGCCACACACGGATAGTCACGTCCTGCATGGAAGTTTAGGGAAAAACTCTTCTGCCTTTTTTAAATATTTGCAAGCTCACAGCAATCTACAAAGCAGTCCTGGTCTTTCAAGAACAGGTAATGGGGTTTGCCTATGCTAGTCTTCTCAGACAACATCACAACGGTGGCTTATATAAACTACCGTTGACCAAACGCTAGTCTTGGATGCCCTGACCTTTCCTCAGGCCTTCATTCTAGCATATGTGTGTTGCAAGGAAGCTCAATTAAAGCGATTGTAAAGGGGGGGAAAAAAAGAACCTGTCATACTTGGTCTGTGCACCAGTTTTTGCACAGAGCAGCCCCGATCCTCCTCTTCTCTGGTCCCCCGCTGGCATGCTGGGCCTCTCTGCCTTGGGGCATGCCCCAATGGCAAGCTGCCGTTATGGACACTAATGCATGCTTGCTCCCGAGCCGGCTCTCTGCATCCATGAGGTAGAGCCTAGGATCTTTCCTAGTTGCTATCGCAAAGCAGGAAAATCTGCCTCCAAGAATTTTACCACCAGATGGATTAAAATGATTGCTATTTTATAGAAAATAGTTTTTACAAACGCATCATACTTACCACCTCCTGTGTAGCGGTTTTTGCACAGGGTAGCCCAGATCCTCCTCTTCTTGGGTCCCTCTTCTAGTACCTGTTGAGTGCCCCCCACAGCAAGCAGCTGGCTATGGGGACACCCAAGTCACAGCTACCTGTGTCCATTCAGACACAGAGCCCCAGTTTGGCCTTGCCCCTCTCTCCTGATTGGCTATCTGGACGGCCAATTCACTTGTGGACATCGCTGGATAGAGATGGGGCTCAGGTAAGTATTAGGGGGTGCTGGGGAGGCTGCTATACACGTGTTATTTTTTATTTATTTTTTAATCTTAAAAAAAACCCACTAAGTTCACCATCGAGCTTGCCTTCAGCTTCAAGGATTACCGCTCATTCAACTTGCTCTATAGCCACTTCCTGAGCACGGAGGTTGAGGCCACCATTGAGCAGATCTGCAAAGCCACCACTTGGTCTAGCTAGTCTACCTCCTTGAGGCACTACAGTATTCACTTGATATCCAGCCAAGACCTGTCTTTTGGAAGGGACGTTTTTATTATTATTATTATTATTATTCAGTTTTTAACCTTCATGCATCTTTTTAAAACAGGTGGCAGCTGGTATGGAGCTTTTAACCTCTGTGCTTGTGCTTCCAGTAGGTGGAGTAGTCTACTCTGTCATGTGACCATCCTGGAGGATTTTGGAAATGTTTTTTTATAAGAAAATTGTTTTGTTTGCCTTGTTTTTCTATGTGAAATAGAAAATAAATTATTTCCGCTTCTGCTGTGACTTTAATCATATCAGAAGCTTATCTGTGGGTCCCGGGCACTGGATGTCTGTAGAGACTTAAAACTGAGCTCTGCCCATGTAAACAAGGCAGAATTCCATTCTAAAAGGGGGGGGGGGGGGGGGGATTGTGTCCCTGCAGAGGGAATAAAATCTATCTGTTCCCCTAGTAAAACCAGCGCACACATGTCACAAAAACACTGGCACGACAGTTAACCCCTTTATTGCCCTAGTTGTTAAACTCCCTCCCAGCCAGTGTCGGTACAGTGACGGTGAATATTTTTAGCACTGATCACTGTATTAGTGTCATTGGTTACAACACTGATCACTGTATTGTCACCGTTTCAAGTCCCACTATAATTGACTGACTTACCACCACCATTACTATAATTAAAAAAAAAAAAAAATTACAAATTCCATATATACCATCAATTGTAGACGCTACAACTTTCATATAAACCATTCAAATATATGCATATTGAGACTTTTTATTTTTACCAGAAAACATGTAGCAGAATACATATTGGCCTACATTTTTATGAAAAAAATTGATATAAAAATATATATTTTATTGGCTATGCTTTATAGCTGTGTTGTTGTTTTATTAACAACTTGCCACTTTTTTGTTAAATGTGCAAACAAAGGCAGTGGTGATGATTTATCAAAAGCTCCTATTTGTGGGAAAAAATTGCCTACATTTTATTTGGGTACAGCACAAATAACCCGGTGTTGGAAATCTTCCAGAGGTCAAGTGGTTAAAGTCATTATTTTTATTTTACTAAAATAGTTGTACTTGCCTGCTCTGTACAAGAGTATTGCACAGAACCGCTCCCTCTTCACAGAATTTGACTGACAACAGCAGGAACCAGTGGCTCCTGCTGCTCTCGGCTCCAAACCTGTGAGAGGGAGAAGAGAGGACCTGCAGCCTGGCACATTGCTGGATCGATGGAGGATTCAGGTAAGTATTTACTTAGGAAGGTGGTAATGGGGAAGCAGCTACTGGAAAGGCTCCTCGATCAAGTCATATGATGACACTTTTACCATGTTTTACGCTATAAAGCAACACTGTAGATGTAATGCTATTACAGCTTTATATCACCATAATCCTTTTATTTTCTGTTTTTGCTTACAAATTTTTACATTTGTGCGTTTCCCCCCCCCTTTAGAAATGTTTAGTGAGAAATCCCAAGGAAAGGATATCTATTGCTGAACTGTTGGTGCACCCATACGTTCATATACAACCTCACCCTCACCCTCCGCCTCAGACAGGTATGTAAGAAAGGTTTCAATTTCAAAATTAATGGGGGGGAAAGCGTGACATTTTAACTACTTGCCAACTGTGCTAATGCAAAATATAGCATTCGGCAAGTTCTGAAGGGATCGCGTCGGCTGCGGCGAGCTCTGTGATTGCTATGTCCTCTTGATCACAGATCGGGGTAAAGAGCCAATCGCAGCTGATCATGATTATCGGCATTCGTTTCCTTTTGCTGTCACAGCATGAGGAGAAGACAGTTGGTAACCAACTGGTGGAAAGGGGACATCTGCACTGATCATCGGTGTCCTAAATATCAGTGAAGCCCTGACTGTGCCCATCCGTGCTGCCTATCGGGGCACATCAGTAAAGGAGAAAAATTACCTGTTAGCAGAAGTAGAACTAAGGCCTTTTTTTTTTTTTTTTTTTTTCGTTGTTTAGCAAAAAATATAAAACCCAGCAGTGATTAACCACTTCAGCCCTGGACCATTTGGCTGCCAAATGAACGGGCCACTTTTGTGATTCGGCACTGCGTCGCTTTAACTGACAACTGCGCGACGTGGCTCCCAAACAAATTTTTTTTGCCCCACATTTTAAAAAAAAAATTTACGCTATAAACCAAATAGAGCAACAATTTTTTTTTTTTGGGGGGGGGGGCAATATTTTTTGTACTTTTTTGCTATAATAAATATCCCCAATTATTTTTTATTTTTTTTCTCAGTTTAGGCCGATATGTATTCTACATATTTTTGGTAAAAATAGCAATAAGCTTATATTGATTGGTTTGCGCAAAAGTTATAGCGTCTACATTATATATATAAATATAATTTTTTTACTAGTAATGGCGCCATCTGCGATTTAATTTTTTTTTTTTTATTTATCGTGACTGCAACTTTATGGTGGACACCTTTGACACATTTTTAAGACATTGTCATTTTACAGCGATTGGTGCTATAAAAATGCACTGATTACTGTAAAAATTACACTGGCCGTGAAGGGGTTAACCACTAGGTGGTGTTGAAGGGGTTAAGTGACCCAGGGAGTGCTTCTAACTGTTAGAGGGAGGAGCTACCAGTGACGCGTCAGCGATCACTGTTCCCGATCACAGGGAACCGTAGATCCCTGACATGTCACTAGACAGAACAGGGGAATGCCTTGTTTACAAAGGCACCCCCCTGTTCTGCCTTTGCCGACTGCAATCGCGGGCCACCTGGGGAACATTGAGTTCCCGGGACCCGCGGGCGCACTCGCTAGGCTCGCGGTGGGTGCGCGCCCACTGATCGGCAAATTTATATGGATGCACATGTACGCCCATTTGCCTGCCTGTGCCATTCTGCCGACGTACAGGGAGTGCAGAATTATTAGGCAAGTTGTATTTTTGAGGATTAATTTTATTATTGAACAACAACCATGTTCTCAATGAACCCAAAAAACTCATTAATATCAAAGCTGAATATTTTTGGAAGTAGTTTTTAGTTTGTTTTTAGTTTTAGCTATTTTAGGGGGATATCTGTGTGTGCAGGTGACTATTACTGTGCATAATTATTAGGCAACTTAACAAAAAAAAAATATATACCCATTTCAATTATTTATTTTTACCAGTGAAACCAATATAACATCTCAACATTCACAAATACACATTTCTGACATTCAAAAACAAAACAAAAACAAATCAGTGACCAATATAGCCACCTTTCTTTGCAAGGACACTCAAAAGCCTGCCATCCATGGATTCTGTCAGTGTTTTGATCTGTTCACCATCAACATTGCGTGCAGCAGCAACCACAGCCTCCCAGAAACTGTTCAGAGAGGTGTACTGTTTTCCCTCCTTGTAAATCTCACATTTGATGATGGACCACAGGTTCTCAATGGGGTTCAGATCAGGTGAACAAGGAGGCCATGTCATTAGTTTTTCTTCTTTTATACCCTTTCTTGCCAGCCACGCTGTGGAGTACTTGGACAGGTGTGATGGAGCATTGTCCTGCATGAAAATCATGTTTTTCTTGAAGGATGCAGACTTCTTCCTGTACCACTTGAAGAAGGTGTCTTCCAGAAACTGGCAGTAGGACTGGGAGTTGAGCTCGACTCCATCCTCAACCCGAAAAGGCCCCACAAGCTCATCTTTGATACCAGCCCAAACCAGTAATCCACCTCCACCTTGCTGGCGTCTGAGTCGGACTAAAGCTCTCTGCCCTTTACCAATCCAGCCACTGGCCCATCCATCTGGCCCATCAAGACTCACTCTCATTTCATCAGTCCATAAAACCTTAGAAAAATCAGTCTTGAGATATTTCTTGGCCCAGTCTTGACGTTTCAGCTTGTGTGTCTTGTTCAGTGGTGGTCGTCTTTCAGCCTTTCTTACCTTGGCCATGTCTCGGAGTATTGCACACCTTGTGCTTTTGGGCACTCCAGTGATGTTGCAGCTCTGAAATATGGCCAAACTGGTGGCAAGTGGCATCTTGGCAGCTGCACGCTTGACTTTTCTCAGTTCATGGGCAGTTATTTTGCGCCTTGGTTTTTCCACACGCTTCTTGCGACCCTGTTGACTATTTTGAATGAAACGCTTGATTGTTCGATGATCACGCTTCAGAAGCTTTGCAATTTTAAGAGTGCTGCATCCCTCTGCAAGATATCTCACTATTTTTGACTTTTCTGAGCCTGTCAAGTCCTTCTTTTGACCCATTTTGCCAAAGGAAAGGAAGTTGACTAATAATTATGCACACCTGATATAGGGTGTTGATGTCATTAGACCACACACCTTCTCATTACAGAGATGCACATCACCTAATATGCTTAATTGGTAGTAGGCTTTCGAGCCTATACAGCTTGGAGTAAGATAACATGCATAAAGAGGATGATGTGGTCAAAATACTCATTTGCCTAATAATTCTGCACTCCCTGTCTAGCAGTATACGGCAGTCGGCAAGTGGTTAAATACCACTAAAGAAAGCTCTAGTTGTGTGGGGAAAAAAATAATTTCGTTTTGGGTACAGTGCTGCATGACCACAATTGTCATTCAAAGTCCGATGGTGCTAAAAGCTGAAAATGGGCCTGAGCAGAAAGGGGGTAAAAGTGCCCTGTAAGCAAGTGGTTAATGGGATTTTAATACACTTCAGACACGCTTCTTCAGGTAGTGACATGTTTTGTGTGTTCGTGATTATGTAGGAAAGTTCATAAGTTTAAAGTTGTGTTTTTTTTGCTTGGTTATAGATCAAGTAAGGAATGATACTGCAAAGGAGATGGAACGAGTTCTTGGAAAACTCATTGCACTTAATTCACCAAATTCTATATCCAGAGCGGCAAAGGTAAAAAAAAGCTTTACCATTAGAAGCTACCTGTATAATAAGCTGTTGCTGTGCACCTATGCACTCTTTACTGTGAAGATTGATGATTTACTTGCCAAGGTCTACCTGTTATGTACAGGATAGCCCCATGCTTTCCTAATGGCTATACTGATACAGCATTTTTTTTTTTCCTAGAAAATATGTAAATAGAAGGTATAAACTTTTACAGCTCATGATTCACTGTATGTCTTTAACCTTCCCTTTTTGGTATCAGTATATTAGGCTAGTACAGTTAGGATTATATATGCTAGTAGCTTCTCTTCATTTGAGTTACATATAAACCATTTCAACGTTTTTTTTTTTTTTTTTCTTTTTTTTTGCAGAGTTTGTATGAACAATATAGCAGTAGCAACAAGTGCCTTGATTTGCGCCTAGCTGCCAAAGAGACCAGTCAGAACACATGGACAACCAAGTAAAGTGCAACAACAAAAATGTAAAGCTCATGGCATGATCATTGGGCAAAGGACTGTAGCCAAACCCTTGTGACTACTCCAGAATATTAACGCAAAGCCTCTACTGTGTCTTCCAGTAACACTACCACTGTTGGCTTGTAAATAGAAATGTATATGTAAATTTTGTGTTTCTTTATGCATAAAAAAACTGATGCACATTACCCAGCACTATTTAAAACATTGGCTAGTCTATATACATGTGTTGCCATGCTTTAAAACATGTGCGAATGGCCTGAATACATTTTGGCATTTGTGTCGGTCAAGGTTATCCAGCAATATGTGTTGATTGTGGTAATTCAGTTGTAACCTGTTTAACCATTTTTTTTTTTTTTTTTTTTTTTTTTGCCCTGGAACACTTTTTTTTGGTTCTAGTTTGAATTCTCATCAATCCACGTTTCTGTACATTGTATATTGCTGCATTTTACCATATATGCTGAAGTCATTACTTTACACTTGAAGCCATAAAAATGTACACAAAAATTCTCAGACAGATTATCAACATCCCTGTGTGAAATGTGATTTTTTAGTCTGTGAAATAACATCCATGTTCTGTAAATGTTACTTTTTTTTTAATATGAAGCGTGTGTGTGTGTATGTGTATATGTATATATGTATTTCTAATGCTATTCTAAATAACGTCACCAATGCCATATTTAAAAAAAAAAAAAAAAAATATCCAAGGAATGTTTTGATGTAATAGTAAACTGTCAAGATTGTAGATAAATGTGTGACCTGTAAAGCACAATAAAAAAAATATATATATAGAAGATAGACTGGCTATTTGGGGTTTCAAGTGCTGGTGATGTGAAAGGAACAGATGGAAGGGTAGGGCGGCCTGGCAGCCCTTAGTCTGGATGATCTGTATCCCAGTTGGATCTATTTGTATTCAGATATGGGGAGCCTCCGCCTCATAACCTTTCCCTCTTTGAGGTGTGTGTGTGTGTGTATGTATGTGCCATTTTTACCCGTGAATGCTTTTAGCTGTCTGTGTGTTTTTTTTTTTTTGTTTTTTTGTTTTTTGACAGCTGACGACTCGTTGGTTGTTAGGGAGGCGTCAGCCGGCTTCCTGACCCGCTCCTTGGCAACCAGCTGTATACAGTGAATGTAAAAAAAAAACGCAGCAAAATTGCAGTTCCAAACACGCAAAAAGCTTTGCAGAAACTTTCAAAAGAAATATGCATATATGCATAGAGGTGAATCGCGCCTTACCGTTCACACTGGTACGACACGATAGTCATACAACTGTGTTTTCGACTTTGCCCTGCGACTTTAAGTCCGACATATGTCCAACTTTGATCCTTATAATGCAGGCACTTTGTCAGAAAAATGTTGTATAATATTTTTATATCAGACCCTTTTATGTGAGCATGGAGGTCATGAAAGGGGGGATGAGCGAGCACCCCCGTCCTGACTCATAACTGGCCACATACCCGCAACATGGGGGGGGGGGGTTTGGGGGCATGCAGCCCCACCCCAAAGCACTTTGTCCCCATGTTGAGGAGGACGAGAATCTCTTCCCGACAAGCCTGGCTGTTGGTTGTTGGGGTCTGTGGACAGGGGGGCGTATTGTTGTCTGGACGCCCCCTATAACAAGGGGGGGGGCCTTATGTGAATGAGTATCGGGTGCATTGTACCACTACCCATTCACCTAAAAAAAAAAAAAAGTGTCAAAAATAAAACGCAGATTTTTTTTTAAAGTAATTTATTAAGGCAATTCCGGCATCTCTTCCAATCTCTCCCCCCCCCCCCCCCCCCCCCTCTGGGTCTTCTGCCTCTGCTGATTCTACTCCACTGATGTCTTCTAGCCCTCTCCGGTTTTTCCCCCTCTTTTGCTGCTGCCGGGTCTTTTTGCTCTTTTGCCTGTTCCTCTCGCCGCCACTGCTTGTATTGGCGTGGGGTCACTAGGTGATGTCACCCAGAGGCCCGTTTTTATGACGTCACTGCCTGGGGCATGATGGGGTGGTGAGGTCATAAGGGGTAGTCTCGGATTTGGTGTGCATTGTACTGTGTTCGTCAATTTTATCTTTGCTAGAGTGGAAGTGGTGCTTCATAACCTGCAGTACAAGGATCTCACTGCTTTTTGTTTATTCTATGGCTAAAAGACCCTATTCAGAGAGTAGCAATTATTGATTCATACTCTGAATGGTCTAAGGTTATTAGTGGTGTGGTTTATTGATGATAAAAGTAGTTATGCATTTAGGGGCTAAAGCATAAACCTCTTAGGAGGAGTTCAACTGGAGGAGTCAGCGTTTGAGAAGATCTGGGTGTTCTGGTAGATCATACAGTATGTAATCCCAAGCTGCAGTTTCTGAAGCAAGCACAATTCTTTCTCAACTACTTTAGCTCTGGAAGATTTACCCCTCTTCATGAACATGCCAATTTTTGAGATGCTGCACTGTTACTTTAGCTGACAATTGCATGGTCGTGCGACGCTGTACCCAAATAAAATGTCCCTTCTTCACAAATTGAGCTTTTATTTTAATGGTATTTTATCGCCTCTGCTGTTTTTTTATTTTTTATTTTTTTGTGAAGCAGTTGAATGAGGTAAATACTTCAGTGTGAGACCTATATCTGTCCCTGTACATAAAATTAGTAAGACCTTACCTGGGCACCAGTTTACAAAAAGGATATTCTGGAACTGGAATACGTTTTGAGGACTAACTAAGAGGGATGCAGGAGCTTGGCTATGAGGAAAGTCCCCAACTTTTTTTTTGTCGCCAGGGACTGATTTAGTCGGAGGGGTGGTGTTGCAGTCAAACCTGTATTTGCAGCCACTCTCCAGCGCTACAATCACCTCCTCAGCTCTTCCTCCACTAATTAGATTAGTCGTTCTCAACTCCTGTCCTCAGGACCCATTAACAGGCCAGATTTATTACCTTTGGGAGATGCAGACTAGAATACTGCAATCACTGAGCAGCAAATGATATCACCTGTGATGTATTTCAGTTATCTTGCAAACCTGGCCTGTTAGTTGGTCCTGAGGATAGGAGTTGCGTACCACTGCATTAGATTCTCATTCTCATGCAACCTAGACCCTGCGTCTGTGCGGTTTAGAGCAATATTTCTCCCAAGCGTCTTCCAGGACAGCCCATGAGGCCTAGGGCTCCTACCAGGACAGGAAACACGTTACCCCCACCAGATAAAAGGGCGGTCCTCCAGGCCCCATGTCGGTATTAGTGTTTCCTCCGGACGGCGGGGTAACATGTTTCCTGAAACTGGTTCCCCTAGGTCTCAAGAGCATGGCTCCCTGAGCGATGGGTGAGTTTTCCTACCTCTTCCTTAGGTCCCAGAGTGGCACATCCACCAGGGGAGTTGGTTTGTGGCTGCTGTCCCTGTTTCTCGGTACATGGGGAATGTCAGTACCATCATGGCGTCCGAGCCCCCCCCCCCTGCAAAACTGCATGGTTTTCGGCTCCTGCAGCAGCGGTGGCGGCTTGTTTCCCTGTCAGTACAGCCAGGCTAGAACATGCAGGAGAGGGAGGAAGCTGCGTGCAGGAAGGGGCGGAACTTGCGTTCCAAGCTGGCTTACAGGAAGTCCCAGAGGTGTCACTTCCGGGGCAAGTGACGTCATCGACAGGTGCCAGAGACGATGGTTCCAGTCTCAAAATGGTACGAACAGGGACACTGGGAGGCTGGTCGTTTAAAAAGTGAGACTGCGGATCGCTACAGGGGAAGGATGGATTCCTTTGAGATACCTGCACAGGCAGTGGTATCAAGCCCTAACACCAGATTCTCACAGGTAAGCCTGAAAGTGTATGTACTTTACTTGCACAGGCCTGTGAGTGTCTTTTCCCCTTGTAACTAGTAAGGACTAGGTGAAGGGTGCACATGTTTCCTTTTTCTTTTGCACGGGGTGTTATGGACGGTATGCGGCTGTAGATTTACAGGGTCATTTTTGTTCTCTTGCAGGCCAAGACTCAGGACAAAGCCCAAGCCCGGCCACCAAAAAAAAGAAGTGTGCAGAAGTAAACTGAGCTCCTCGTGGAGTAAACCAGTTTGCCGCTCCTGTATTACAGGCCTAGTAAAAGATGACCTGGTAGCCTCATGTCAGAAAATATTGACTTCAGTTAGTGATGAGCTTAAATCTACTTTTAGCTCTTTCAAAACTCTAATTGATAAATTTCAGGCTCCCACAGAGGGTCCATCTTCAAACTGAAAAACTTCAGTTCGTAGCATTTCGCAACAAAGTGTGGAGAGTGAACACTCTAAGACTGAAGACAGATCTACCTGTTCTTCTCCAGAAGAATCAGGGTCAGATACAGGGCCCAGGGATAGAGAATCCTCTAGGGCTCAAGATTTAAGTTGTCTTTGGAAGACGTGGATAACTTATTAAAGGCTATTTATACAACTCTTGAAATGGAAGAGGAGGAGGTACAATTGTCTTAAGCATGACCTTATGAACAAAGGTTTGCACAAAAAGAAGTCAAGTCTTTCCAGTGCACAGTTCCCTCCTTGATACTATCAAGCTAGAGTGGGAAAATCCAGAGAGAAAACCTTTCTTTTCTGGTAACCTAAAAAGGTTTCCATTTGATGAGGCTGCAGCGCAGCCTTGGAACAAAAATCCAAAGTTAGATGCACCTCTTTCAAAAGTTTGGAAAAAATGCGGACCTAGCGTTTTGATGATATGGGCAAGTTAAGGACCCGATGGACAAGAGAAGATATTCTTCTTCACAGAGCCTGGGATTCAGCTATGGGAAATCTCAAACCGGCTCTGTACCCAGAAACCTGGAAGAATGGCTTACACAGATACAAACCCATCTGTTGGCAGGTACCTCGGGAAGAGATTTGAATATCTTTTCCTCTCCTTTTTAGTGCCGTGGGTTTTTTTTAGCTGATTTTTCCGCAGAGTCGGTAAGAATGACAGCCAGGACTTCGGCCTTAGTGAATTCAGCCAGAAGAAGCCTTTGGCTTAAAACCTGGTCAGGCGATGCAGCCTCTAAATTGCGCCTATGTGGGCTTCCCCTAACGGGATCATCTTTTTGGCCCAGTTCTGCAGGAGGCACTGGAACGTACAGCCGATAGAAAAAAAGACCGTTCCAGAAAACAAGAAGCCGTCTGCCATACATTTTTTTTTTTTTTTTTTTTTTTTGTGCAATAAACCAATGCTTCAGGAATCAAATCGGCACCATAAATCTGTGTAAGATGGGCAGAGTCAGCCGGCAATGGTTTACAAAGTCTGACAAGAGGGATAAAGTCTGAAGTTTGATGGGGGTACACACTCTCAGGGCTGCCATCAGAGGGGAACAGAAACCATGTTCCAATTCTATGGGAAAACAACAAGGGAAGAGGCGCCTCAGGGTGTAGTAGTTTAAAACAATTTTTAATGATAAAGCATAGGTAATGGTCACTCACATTTCAGAGGTGACAGGTAAGCATGTAAAAGATATTCCGAGGAGGGAGGGGTGTCATCCGGCCGTCACTTTCTTCCGAGTCCTGCTGGAGCGCTCTGTGGGGAGGTTAAACTTCCACCGCTGATTAAGAGTAGCCGGCTGCGATGGGGGATCCTCAAACCGAGTCGTGGAGCGCAGATCGACAGCAGGCGGAGGGTGATAATGTCACCGGGTGTGCAACGCATTTCTGAGTGGTAAGGCAGCGTATGACGTGGCTGCCGCACTCCTTTCTCAAGCATTTGGAAGGAGGGACGGGGAGCTAGTTTTAAGAGGTCGAATGGGGAGGAGACGGGGGGGGGGGAGAATCTGATACACAACGGAGGATGCAAGGGGGGAGTGATGGGGGAGGACAAAAAAGAGACGCAGTGATAGGATAAAGGTGTGAGAAGAAGGAGGGAATAGGGGAAGAGAACGGAAAGAATGGAGGAAGCTAAATTGGATAGAGTGGGATGAGAAAGGGACCGGCTATAAGAATATGTTAAAGGCGACAGATAAGGGCAGGAGTATAACTGGCAGCTGATGGATTGATTAAAGTGCTAGGGAAATATTGATTAATTAGACGAAAAAGTTTTATGGGAAGTGCTTAAGTGAGCTATATTAAACTAAGGAAGGGTTTTAATTTGGGCAGCGGATGAAAATACAAGAAAGTCCTGATGCCTGTTCCCCGCTCAGAACAGAACAAAGGGTTTTATTCCCATATCGACCTCTGCTACGCCTTCCCGCCGATCAGACTTATTCCGGAGGTGCTCCGGAACTTTCTCCTAGAAGAAACAGACCTTATTCTGATCGCCCCCTTTTGGCCCAGGAGGCCATGGTTTTCCCTGCTACAGACTCTAGTCTCGGAGCCTCCACTGAGGCTTCAGAAGAGGGAGGACTTGCTATCGCAGGGTCCAGTCGCACACCCACAGGTGGTTTCCTTAAACTTGACTGCCTGGTATCTGAAGAAAAGATACTGAAGGCCCAGGGATTTTCTGACAAAGTAATCAAGACTCTGGTGAATTGCAGAAAACCAGTCACTAGAGCCTTATATTCAAAGGTTTGGAAAAAGTTTAATTCATGGTTGTCTGAAAATCAAAGATCAATGCATGATGTGCCTTCTATTTTGGAATATTTTCAAGAGGGTGTCGACAAGGGTCTTTCAGTTAGTACCTTGAAGGTACAGGCGGCAGCTATCAGTGTTTTCCTCCAGTTTTCTCTTTTGGAAAATCCCACGGTAGCCAGATTCTTCAAATCCATTTCTAGGGCCAGGCCAGTAGTGGTAAGAAGTTGTCCAACTTGGGACCTGTCCCTGGTACTTCAAACTCTGGTAGAGTTTCCTTTTGAGCCCTTAGAGCAGTGATATGCAATTAGCGGACCTCCAGCTGTTGCAGAACTACAAGTCCCATGAGACATAGCAAGACTGACAGTCACAAGCATGACACCCAAAGGCAGAGGCATGATGGGAATTGTAGTTTTGCAACATCTGGAGGTCCGCTAATTGCATATCCCTGCCTTAGAGGATATTTCTATTAAGTTACTTACTTTAAAAACGTTTTATTTTAGTAGCAATTACCTCAGCTCATAGACATGGGCGTCCATTGGAATGTTTTCGGGGGGGGGGGGGGGGCGCTTTGGCAGCGGCGATACACTGTTGCATTTAACCCTTTCTTCAAACGCTAGCGGGGGTTAAAAGTGCCCCGCTAGCGGCCAAATAGCGCACCTTAAAGGATGCTGAAGCGCCGTTTTTTAACGGTGCTTTACCGATAACGCGGCCAGCTGGCAGTGTGAAATAGCTCTTGAGATAATTCAGCTTCACTCCATGCCCATATAAATATAGCCTAGAGAAGGTACAGACCCCCCTTCAGCACAGATGGCTCTCCCCATTCTGCACAGACCCCTCCATTCAGCACCGATGGATCCCCCTTCAGCATAGACCCCTCCATTCAGCACAAATGGACCCCCCCCTTCAGCACAGACCCTGCCATTCCGCACAGAGCCCTCCATTCAGCACAGACCCCCTTCAGCACAGACGGACCCCCCCTCCCCCATCCCATTCAGTACCTCAGATCAGCAAAGCACAGCAGGTTCCCTCCCCCCGTGTATACAAACACTGGAGGGGGAGGCGGCTTCACTCTGCTCTCTGTGCCTGTGTGACATCCGGCCCGGGACTGCTCAGACAGCCCCCGGCCACAAAAGAAGGGGATGGTTGGTCACTCTGCACCAGACCAAACCCCCGCCCCCCCCCTTGCAACGCCACGGCCAGCAGCTTGCCTCTCTCTCCCTGTTCTAACCTGCCTATCACCGCTTCAGTTGCGGAGGGGTGTTTTCACTCTTCAACCCCTTCTCGATTCAAGGGGGGGCAATTGCCCCCCCCCCTTGCCCTATGAAGCGGACGCCCATGCTCCTAGAGTAAGCGAGTTACAGGCCTTATCAATGAGGGAGCCATTCCTCACGATTTTTGAGGATCGAGTTGTTTTAAAAACTGATCCAGGTTTTTTGCCTAAGGTAGCCGGTACATTCCACAGATCGCAGGACATTGTACTGCCATTCTTTTGTAGTTCGCCACAGGGCGACCAAGAAAAGAAGTTTAGTTTTTTAGATGTGAGAAGAATCCTTCTCGTCTATCTGGAGGTCACCAAGACTTTTAGAAAGACAGACGCTTTATTTGTCCTTTTTTCAGGTACGCACAAGGGTAAGAGTGCATCTAAAGCAACATTGGCCAGATGGATAAAACTAGCCATCTCGGAAGCTTACAAAATTAAAGAAGTTCCTACACCTTTTGTCACTGCACATTCAACGAGAGCTTTGTCTGCGTCTTGGGCTGAGAGGGCTGGCGCCTCTCCGGAAAACAAATTTGCAAGGCTGCCACATGGTCCAGTTATTCGACCTTCATTATACATTACCGCCTGGATCTGCTATCTGCTCAAGAACAGGCGTTTGGTCGAAAGGTCCTTCAGGCAGTTGTCCCACCCTAGACTGGTAAGTTCTGGCTCATCGTCTCATGGGCTGTCCTGGAAGACGCTTGGGAGAAAAGCCGAGTTAGACTTACCGGTAACTCCTTTTCGGAGAGTCTTCCAGGACAGCCGGATTCCCACCCGGTTTTGTATGGAAGTTATGTGTATTATGCATATGTTTTTCAGGGAAGTCCTACGGTTCTCGAGAAGACTGTCATGGGGCCTGGAGGACCGCCATTTTATCTGGTGGGGGTAACGTGTTTCCTGTCCTGGTAGGAGGAGCTTTGGGTCTCATGGGCTGTCCTGGAAGACTCTCAGAAAAGGAGTTACCGGTAAGTCTAACGCAGCTTTTCTCAACTCCAGTCCTGTTGGGGACAGGTCATGTTTTCAGGATTTCCCTCAGATGAAACGGCTGTGGTAATTACTAAAGCAATGAAACTGATCAAAGCACCTGTGCAAAATAATGGAAAGCCTGAAAACATGACCTGTTAGGGGTACTTGAGGACTGGAGTTGAGAAACATTGGTTCAGAGTATGGATTTATGCTTCTATGAGATTCTAAGCTTGCCAGAAGCATTCTGGGTCACTGGGTAGTCAGTGGCAATGGTACCATCCGTACGGCTCACTTCCTGTTTCCCCTGCCCTGCAGGTCTGCCACTGCCAGCTTCGGTGTCGCAGCCAGTCACTGGCAGGTGCGACCATCGGCTGTGCCTGTGTGTCCCCACGGAGGACTGTCTGTCTCAGACTCAGTCAAGTCCGCGTTCTGTGGGGGCTGGGCGCCATCCAACCCGGCGTGACTCTGAGCAAGCTGCTCATCACCCGACGGCGGGACTCGCTCTGTACTAAGGCCAGCAGTTAAGGTAAGGTCTGTGACTGACTGTCACAGACTACCAGTCACAGACTAATGTCCTGTGCAACTTTATGATTAATGCCCCTCGCCTCGGCCCTCACTAAATGCAAGGTGCAATTGCAACTTTCTGGTCACCGTGGTCAGTATTTTGTGTGTGACTGACTAGGTCTAGGTCACGTGCTATTTTTTAAAATATGAGGGCCTCGTTACCCTCCTCATACCTCACCTAGTGCAGTACACAGACATCTAAGATCTTTATATATTATATGATATAATATAATATATAAAGATGTGACGTCTGTGTATTGCACTAGTTGAGGTATGAGGCAGTCGAATTAAAAGGGACAAATAATGTCACACATATTGCATGATGAGGCACTGAATCTGTATATGAAGATGTGCTGAGTGAGGTATGATATAAATTATATCAGTTCAGTGCAGAATGCCTCAGTCAGTACAATGATCAACTTTATATTATCAGCCTTCCTAGGTCAGTGACAGTGCCTTACGTCCCACTCAGTGCAATCTGCATCTTTAAGACCAGTACCTCATAGTTCACTCAGCACATCTTCATATACCGATTCAGTGCCTCATGCAATGTGTGACATTATGTGTGTTCCTTTTAATTTGACTGCACCAATGTCAGTTCAGTCCATTATACTGTACTTGGGTAAATGTGAAACTCTTTTTGTAATGCATTCTTGCTAAATCAGTGCCTCGCGCCCCACTGAGTGCAACATTTAATTTTTACTTACTGCAGCCTTGCTAGGTGCCAGTGCTTCATACCTCACTCAGGTCAATGTACATAATTATATCCTGCATCAGTGCCAGATCAGTGCCTATCGCCTCATTCAGTGCAACATGCAACTTTATATTTTGCACCAACAGGTCAGCACCTCGTGCCTCAATAGATGCAATGTAGAAGTGTATATACAAAGCTTTCCTAGGTCAGTGCCTTGAGCCTTACTGCATATAATGGACAACTTTATATGCAGCAAAAGCAAGTCAGTGCCTCGTACCTCACTGAGTGCAGCTCAAACTAAACTGCACCAGCCAAGGATTGGTGAACCTTTATCTTACTATGTATGTAGATGAGACGATACCTACAGGCAGCCCAACTCCAGTGCCTCATCATGCCTCACTTACAGCAGTAATGACTAGGGATGAGCCGAACACCCCCCTGTTCGGTTCGCACCAGAACCTGTGAACACACCAAACGTTCGTGTGAACTTTAGAACCCTGTTAAAGTCTATGGGACTCGAACGTTTGAAATCTAAAGTGCTAATTTTAAAGGCTAATATGTAAGTTATTGTCCTAAAAAGTGTTTGGGGTCCTGTCCCAGGGGACATGTATCAATGCAAAAAAAAAGTTTTAAAAACGGCCGTTTTTTCGGGAGCAGTGAATTTAATAATGCTAAAAGTGAAACAATAAAAGTGAAATATTCCTTTAAATTTCGTACCATGGGGGGGGGGGGGTGTAAAGTCAGCATGTGAAAAAGCGCATGTTTCCAGTACATAGAACTGTCCCTGCACAAAGTGTCATTTCTGAAAGAAATAAAGCCATTTAAAACTGACTTGTCAACTCCCGGCAATTCAGAGAGGATTCATTCATAGGTGGTAATGTGAATGGCTGTATGTACAGATCAAGCCTCGCTTTCTCTGCTGCTCACCTCCTGCTGTGTGACCCAGGGAGTTGGGACCTCTGAGCTAAACTGATTAAAAATAAAAGGCGATTAATAAAAATACATAAATATTGTATTTTAATAATATGCTGTCTTCTACTCAGCCAGCAGATGACTTTTTTTTTTTTTCTTTTTTTTTTTCTCTCCATATAGTCTGTCATTTTAACTATGTTGAAAGAAGCTATTGCTATTGCTTACAGAACTCACACATAACAGCAGTGTTTAGACAGTTCAGTAGGATGTAAACCTGACCCAAAACTACCATATACTATAGATAGCAACTATTTTAAGACCAATTATGGTGTTTGCAATTATGTTGTTTTTTTCTTTTTAAAGAAATGTGCATTAAAATTGAGAAATTACAACGTGTCTGCACACAAATTTTAGTTTATGTAAAAAAGAACAGAGATATGTGTTAATCTTCTAATCAGATAATGGCATGCCAATGTGAAACCTACTGTTGAATTAGGTTACTTGAGGGCATGATACAAAGTAACCTTAAGATGAGCCAGTGTGACACTGGATAACCTTTTTCATTTCAGGGCTGTGCTTATAGTAAAATAAATCGTGTCCATGAGAAAACAACACTTTGAAAAGAACTGCATACACCACACCTACAGTTTGATGTCTAAACTGTAACAAATAAGCTATTCTTCAAAAAGTGTTGCTAAACCAACAACAGTAAAAAAAAAAATCAGTCTGTATGTGCAGTGAAGCATGCTTGTTATACTCACTGTGGAACCTAAGGGATTAATCCTGCACATTGTGTAAAAAGGCTGTTTGATCCTGTCTTCTCTGATCCTCCCCTTCTTTCAAAATCCCCAATCCATCTCCTCCTAATACAGAGTATTGGGGGCACTCTGCACATGCTCAGTTTGGTGTGTATTGCAGAGGACCAGGAGTCATGCAGTCTCATAGGACAGTCAGTGGAGAATGAAAACTCCTATAAGCTTTAGACACCAGACACTGATAAAAGTCACAAGACTGCTATATACTGCTGGTGAGAAAAGGTATTTAGCAACTTATAATTACTAAAAAAAAAAAAAAAAAATATGCATTTCCATGTGTTGTGGGAGACCAGATATAGTGAATGCAGGGTCCTGGATTTAGTAACACTAAGGCCCCTTTCACACCTATGCGAATTGGTTGCGGCTTAAACCGCATCTAATTCGCATAACATTATAGAATACATTGATTTTAATGAGGCTGGTTCACATATGTGCGATGCATTCGCACTGCGCATTGCCCAAAAAACGCATGCATTTTCTAGGCATTGCGGCGCGGCTCAGGTGCAAATTCTGGCCCATAATCTTTTATGGGCACAGATCTGATTCGCACAAGTGTTCCGTCCTGAACAGGGATCATGAGGGGAACTCCACGCCAAATTTTAAATAAAAAAAACGGCATGGATTTCCCTCCAGGAGCATGGATTTTAAGCGGAACCCCTATGCGAAAAAAAAAACGTGTGGGGGTTTCCCCCAAAATCCATACCAGACCCTTATCCAAGCACACAGCCCGGTCGGTCAGGAAAGAGGGTGGGGACGAGCGAGCGCCCTGTGGCCCCCCCCCAAAGCACATTGCCCCCATGTTGATGAGGACAAGGGCCTCTTCCCAACAACCCTGGCCGTTGGTTGTCGGGGTCTGCGGGACTGTGACATCATACGGGGGCGTGGACACCGGGTGGCATCACCCGGTGACCACGCACCATGCCTATATAAATCACCTCACATGCCTGACGAAGGGGCCCTACGTGGCTCCGAAACATTGCACTTTCTTTGTGTTGTGATCGTGCAATAAAACATCCGTTTGGATGCTATTTACGTTGTTCCATGGTGTGCTGGCAAATATTTCTACTGTAACGTGCACCAGTATCCAGCTGGTTGTTGCTACAAGCACCCAAACCCAAGAGCGGATCCAGGAAAGTGTGCGATGGGAATATGAAGTATGATATATAAATCATTGTGCACTGTGCAACCGGTTTTGGCGTTGTGTCAACATCTCAAGAAGAGAAGAGGGAAGAAGGCGACAAAGACCGGGCCACCGCTAGTAAAAGCGCTGGCAGAAGATAGTGGAGGTGCCCGGCAGAAGGCAGAAAGCATCGGACAGCGAGAGAAGAACTGGAGAGCGCGGAGAAGGCACCAGAGAGTGGGAGAAGAGGCCGGAGAGTCGGAATAGACCCCCGAAGTCGGAAGAAGACCCCCCGGAGCTGCCTAATAAATTACTCTAAAAACCTGTGTAGTGTGTTTTTTTTTTAATTGATTTTTTTTTCCACCAGGTGAATGGGTAGGGGTACGATGTACCCCATACTCATTCACATAGGGTGTGGGGCCGGAATATGGGGTCCCCCTTATTAAAGGGGACTCCTGGATTCCGATAAGCCCCCCGCCCACAGACCCCGACAACCAACGGCCAGGGTTATCGGGAAGAGGCCCTTGTCCTCATGTTGAGGGCATGCAGCCTTATACGGTTCCGGAGGGGGGGGTGCTCGCTCTCGTCCCCACCCCCTTTCCTGACCGGCCAGGCTGCATGCTCGGATAAGGGTCTGGTATGGATTTTGGGGGAAACCCCCACGCCGCTTTTTCCGCGTAGGGGTTCCGCTTAAAATTCATACCAGACCTAAGGGCCTGGTATGCTCCTGGAGGGGAACCAATGCCGTTTTTTTATTAAGAATTTGGCATGGAGTTCCCCCTCATGATAACAGTGGCAAGACTTCCCTCCCCTCTCCTAGGTCAGCAAATCCGCAGCTAGAACTTGACAAAGAAACCGGAGCTCAAAAACGCAACGCACAAGTGTGAATCCAGCCACAAAAGTAACTGCGTTGTCTACAACAGCATATACCTTGAATATGTATTTATCAATTTATGAATCTCAAAAAGCCCAGAGTATATTGATGTGTTCTTGCCCCGGTGAAAGGTTTTGACTGATCAGAACACATTTTTTTTTTCACTGGTGGTCTTTTAACCTGTAGCCCTAGATGGAATAAGCAGCAGCACACATTTAGCAAACAATTATTGTTGTCATAGGCATTAAGGCATTAGAGGCTGTACTTTATAAATGGCAAAGTGCAAAGGAGTGGTGAACGCACAGCACCGGTACTAGTGTGTGTCATAGACAGCTTCTGCAGTGGTTAACATGGAAGGAGCAGCTAGCATTTACAAATAAACACAACAAAGGTACACAAATATTTAGCTATCTGAAATATTACAATATAGCTGCCTCATTCTAGGCTTTAACATGTTCTCATCATTTTAAATCTGCAGCTTTAATTATAAGAATACCTGGTTATCCTGCCATGAAGGTCCTCGTTCAGGCACTTTCTGCTTTGGGGCAACAAGAGTTTTAATGCTGCATTGTTGCCATCAGTGTTGTTGACAATGCAATACATTTTTTTGCTGGCAAGTGTGCTGGGAAAACTTTTTTGTTTTTGCTCTGCAAAGCCCACAGGCTCATAGCTGGGCACCTTACTTTAAAAGCTAGGTATAAATTGGGGTGATTGCGGAGAGAGCCACTACAGACGTAATGGATTGAGTGAGGACTCAAGTAAGTCTAAGAGGGCAATACTGTTACTAAACATTTTTACTTTAATGCAGAAAATACATTAACCCCTTTAGGTTTGCCTGCCAGCATTGTAATGTGAATGGGAGGCTTCTACAGGCACAGCGATATACCCATATGTCATTGGCCTCTTCTGGGTACTAAATAGCAAAAAATGGCCTGGTCATGAATGGGGGAAAAACCTTCCGGACCTGATGTGGTTAAGGTGAAAAATGTTTAGGCTTTAGAACCACTTTAACATACTTGCTGTTATTTTCCTGGCTATGCCCTAATGTTGTTCTGTCCCTTGCACACCCCTGGCTCAGTCTTTTCTGCCATGAATACAGTGCTTTGCTTAACAGTATGGCCTGTGAGCACCCAATTACAGTGCATACATTTTCCATAAATGATGGCAACTACAGGCGCAAGAACTCCGCAGACCCCTTTCCTTGAGTCTTGGTTGAGTATCAGACCTGCCCTCAACACTCTTGTGTATTTATCCCTGTCTAGAGTTATCCCCTGATATCCACTATGGCAGCTACTAATTTTCCTTGTTGGCAGATCAGTATACATTCATATTTGACTGTTCCAGCGATGTCCTCCTATGTACATGGCTTCTGTATTTTTGCTTCTATCGCAAGAAGTTGTCAATTACCTAGCTTTTATAAAAGACCAAATTACCCCCTATTAGAAATATGACTTTTTAGGCTAAAAAGGTGTACAAATGTATTTAGTATTAAATAGATTCAATGTTTATTATTATATCAAACAAATTGTGTGATTAAAACTTTACATACATCTCAAAGACATATAAAAATGGAGAATACGGTTTACCACATGGTACTAACAAGATCAACTTGTATTATCATTTACATTTGATTAAATGCATCAACCAATCCGATGTGTTTAAGAGTCATTAAACTCATTCCTCAGGCATAGTTTAGCAATTGTTGTAAATGTGGTCTCCAAAATTAAAAACATATTAGAACATATATCAACATTTGTGTATACAGAGCATCATCTGGAAGCCAGAGTCGATAGAACCACAGTACTTACAGTGCCTCCATGAACAATGGCAAAATGCGGTCACAAGATAAAACCGTAATTGAAGAGGATAAATGCCAGTCCAGCAGAAGTGAGCAGAATAAAGTAGATAGGGAAAATAGATGGAGGCCTCCTCAAAACAGCAGAATGGCTCGAGCCAGCATGCATTGGGCTCACCTAGCATCAGTAAAGAGACATATAATTAACTGACGGGTATAGGTGGAGTAATGGTGTCTAACAGAGTGTCATACAAGGGAAAATAGGCTGCTCTTCCCCAGATGACACTTACATCTGGCCACTCACATGATGTAGAAGAAAATGAAATTCATCAAACCAGGCCACCTGCTTTTGGCTGTGGACACGGGGCAGCATGGGCACACACCTAATCCATGCGTCCAGCCCTTAACCTACATGCAGGGTGCCGGATGCATGGATTCCAATGTGTTTTTTTTTTGTTTTGTTTTTTAGAAGCACATGACACCGTGGGCATTAATTAGCTTAAAAAATGGTAGTGGAGCCCACCCAGTTATGTGACATTAGCGAATTAATATTAATCAAGCGGTGGTAGGAGCAGAGATGTAATGAATAAATGAATATGGGGGGGTGGGCAGGCTTTTGTGGTTGGCTGGCTGGGGGGGTGGCGGGATTGCCCCCCCCCCCCAGTCAAGAAAATTGAGCACCAACCGCCACTGTTATTGAATAACTTAGATATAAAAAATTCAAGTTATTGGGATCTTCCTTGTGTCTCTAAAGTTCAACTGTAGCAGACCTGTTTTGTGTTGCTTGTGCTAGGGCAAATGCTGCATAAGCAAGGCTGCAGAAGTTTCTGGTGTGCGGGAGGAGATGTTCAACCTGCCTACCTGGACCAGACAGTCAGTGGTTTTCGGTTGCAAGGGAGCTTACTAGGTGTGCTTCTCTTTTGAACAAACTTGAGATGATGGGGTCACTGATTTTTACTCAGATTTTATTCTTCGAAGTTCTGTATTCAGTAAGGTAGAGATGTGGGCAGTAGCTGTGTTTGCTTTGCACTTGCTATATACTGAATCTGAAATAAGGAGAAAGCAGAGGTGGAAGGAGTCTTTTGGAGAAAGCAGCGTGCAGTGGTGACTGAGTGTTTGCAAGACACTGTAAGCAAGGCATAGGTTAAAGAAAATAGGGCACTCACAGTTAAACCTGGTGTGGCTTGCCTTGGAAGTGTGTTCAGACCACTGTGAGCAAAGCTGAAGATTTGAATGAGCCGTGTGCTGCCCTCATGAACAAGTCTAATGGTGCCCTAAAAAAGGACAAATGTCCAAAGCCTGTGAGTAGAAGTAGGAGATGTACCACTGCTACTTCCCATAAGCAGGAAGGTGTGAATCTGATTGACTCAAATAGAGATGACGAGTTAATCAGATAAAAGGAAGTCAAGGCTTATGATCACCAGCAGACAAATGTGGACTGATTTACTTAAGTTGGGGTTCCTAGAGAGGAAATAGATGACATAGCTACATCAGATTTGCTTAAGAGGTTGAAGCAAGTGGCTGGGTATTTAGTCACATTAGGTGTTTTTGTTGTTAGAGACTGGAGCATATTGCTTGAGCATGCCATGCTGTGAAGGTAACAGCAGGCTAGTGCTCCCAGGACAGCATGGAGAGAGATGCAGGTTTATTTTTATTGGAAATGTACGCCTTTCTGTGAAAATGTTAAAAGGCAACAGTGGGCATTCTACAATAGTTTTGCAGTTAGAAATGGGCAGATAGAGAAATGTGAGCTATGATTTCGGCACAGTTCGAAGGAACGTATAATCTACTTTGTCTTTTACTCTTTCAGCCCTGGTTCACACTGGGTACGATTTGGAACGATTTGAGATGCGATTTGACATGTCAAATCGCATCTCAAATCGGCGGCAATTGTCGGCAATGGCACTGTCCTAATCAGTGCGACGCCGCATCTGCGATTTCAAAAAGTAGTTCCTGTACTACTTTTTGCGATTTCGGGCCGCGATTTACATTAAATTGCGGCCGAAATCGCGGCCGCGAAATCGCGCATTTTACCGCGATTTTGAATTCGCAGCAGTGTGAACCTAGGCTTAAGGTAATGAACATCAAGTGGTGGAGTAGGCAGAGCAGAGGACTAAGCCAGATAGAGATAGACCAGAAGAAGGGATGAGAACAGAAGGAATATGCAGACTATTTCCTGATGATGGCTGAATTTATGTGGACCTGAGCATTTCCTTATGGTCTGGAGGACAATGGACGTTTATCTAGAGTTTTCCTTCCATCAATTTTACACAGACTGCCAAAGACATTACTAAAACTGCTTAAAAGAACATTGCAGCTTGTGTATGGACAAGCCCAGAACATGTGGTGGTGAAAGAAGAATTTTTTCTTTACATTTACAAAATGGGGGTTTATGTTGCCCTTTTATGGACAAAGGTTTAAAGAGCTGCGGAGAAATGCTAAGTTTCTAATATTTTCCTATACTATGTTATAAAAAGCAAGAGGAAGAATGTGTTGCTATGGCTATTTTAGTGATTTTTATAGCATACTGTCCATATATAGAATAGTACATTTGAGTTACCATGCACTGTTTTTAGAGGCAAGGATTTTTCTATTCATTTGCTAATGAACTTGTGGAACTGGCTCATAAAGCTCATGATAGGAAATGATGTAGGTAGGAAGTAAAGGGAGGGAAAAGGACTGTGCTCAAGACAAATTAATTGTTTATTTTTAGTAATTTACAAAATGCAAATTGAATGAACAGACGACACATCTAAATCAAATCAATATTTGGTATGACTACCATTTTGCTTCAAACTAGCATCAATTCTTACACTTGCACACAGTCAGGCATTTTGTAGGATTGGAGTCAAGTGTATGGTTAACCTCCTCCTGCCCGCCGTATAGACAAATAACGGCAAATCACTATGCTTGCGCGCCAGTAGGGGTTTGCCAGGCCAGTTTGATCACGGGTGCGCTGTGTGCCAGGGACGCGATCCCTGTAAAGATCTGATGACACGGCTCTTTACCTATGTGATCGGCTGTGTGCCGCCTTATCAGTGCCCATCATTGCAGCCTCATCGGCAAACATCAGTGAAGGAGAAAAAAATTACTTATTTACAAAATCTTGTTGGTATTTTTTTTTTTTTTTAGCAACAGATAAAAAAACAGTAGTGAATAAATACTACCAAAAGAAAGCTCTATGTGTGTAAAAAAATTATAAAAATTTAATTTGGGTACAGTGTTGCATGACCCCGCAATTGTCAAAGTGTGACAGCGCTGAAAGCTGAAAATTTGCCTGGGCAGGAAGGGGGTAAAGTGCCCTGTATTGAAACAGTAAATCAGTTTTACCAAGCAGGTGCTAATAATCATCAATTCCATATGTAGGTTCAAAAACAGTAATTGACTGGAACAGAAACAGCTGTTTAGGAGGCTTAAAACTTGATGAGGAACAGCCAAACTCTGCTACTAATGTGAGGTCATGGAAGACAGTTTCATGTGAAAGGTCATACACCATGGCAAGAGTGAGCACAGCAACCAGACACACTGTAGTTATACTGCATCAGCAAGGTCTCTTACAGGCAAAGATTTCAAAGCAGACTGGGGTTTCAAGATGTGCTGTTCAAGATCTTTTGAAGAAGCACAAAGAAACGTGCAATGTTGAGTACCATAAACACAGTGTTGGGCCAAAGAAACATAATGTAACAGATGAAAGACACATCATGCTCATTTCCCTTTGACATCGGAAGATATCCAACAGTATCATCAACACAAAACTGTCAGAAACCAGTGGGACCCAGGTACACCCATCTATTGTCCAGGGACCTTGCCAGAAGTGGTCTTCATAGAAGAAATGTGGCAAAAAAGCCATATCTCTGACATGGAAACAAGGTTAAGCGAATCAACTATGCACAAGAACATAGGAACTGGGGTATAGCAAAATGGCAGCAGGGGCTCTGGACTGATGAGTCAAAATATTTAATATTTAGCTGTAGCAGGAGATAGTTTGTTTACCGAAGTGCTGGAAAGCGGTACAATGAGTGTCTACAGGCAACAGTGAGGCATAGTGGAGGTTCCTTGCAAGTTTGGGACTGCATTTCTGCAAATGGAGTTAGAGATTTGGTCATGATCAATGGTGTCCTCAATGCTGAGAAATACAGTCAGATACTTACCCCTCATGCCATACCATCAGAGAGGAGTGAGATTGGTCCGAAATTATTATTTATTCTGGAGCGGGATGACCTCCTTCTATATCCCCCCCTTCTTTTTTGGGGGGGTTGGAATCTAGAGGGAGGATATATGTAGTTATCCTACCCTGGATCCACCCTCTTAAAATTAGATTCTATAATCACATTTTTGATATGCACTGTAATTCACGGTTTAGTAAGAGAGATTGGGAATAGAAAATTTGGTTGGGATATTTGATACATTTGGGGAAGGAATTCGAGGAAATGGGGGTAGAGCGTGGATAATATTGCCCCCTTTTAAATAAAAGGGAAAGATAAAGATTCACTTTACACAAATAGAAAATTTGGTAGGGGTATTTAATAACTTGGGAGGGAAGAGGGTAATGACCTACTATACAAAATAGTGGAACCCCCCCCTTTTTTTCTCCTTCACATTATGTAATAGGAAATGGGGGTATTTGTACAAGGAGTTGGGGGAGATGTGGGAGGGGGAAGAAACGGAGTGAGTTAATGAAATATAGGCCTTTTTTTTTTACTTTTTCTAATAACTTTAAGATTTTTGAGGATGATATATTGTAGGAGAGATCCATTCTTGTGTTTTTTGAATGATTTGTATATATGTTTTTGGAATGACATGGAAGGTTTTATATCTGTATAATAACGTATTAGAAATAATTGAAAAAGATGGATGACAACCCGAAACATACAGCCAATGTCAATAAGAATTATTGTCAGTGTAAAGAAGAACAAGGAGTCTTGGAAGTGATGGTTTGGCCCCCACAGGGCCCTAATCTCAACATCATTGAGTCTGTCTGGGGTTATATGAAGAGACAGAAGGATTTGAGGCAGCCTGTGGATAGTTTTCGCAAGATGTTTGGAACAACCTACCTGCTTAGTTCCTTCAAAAACTGTGTGCAAGTGTACCTAGAAGAATTATTGCTGTTTTGGAGGCACAGGGTGGTCACACCAAATACTGATTTGATTTGGATTTATTTTCTGTTCATTTACTTTCCAGTATGTTAATTGAGAACAATAAACTATTAACACTTCTATTTTTGAAAACATTGTTGCACCATAGTGTATGTTTTTGTTCACTGATTATATTTGGAGGAAGAATAGTCTCCTTTAAATGAAAAAAGTTAATCAGGATCTTGTAATCTCAGAAACATGTAATTAATTGATAACACAGAAATAACGAGTTTAGTGCCAATAACAACTGCTATCTGGGGTTACTACAGGTTAAAAAAATAAGTCAATTACCTTCTTGCATTGCAGGCCTGTGATTTTTTTTAGATACTGAAACAAAAATGAGGAGCAGAAATGTATTATTTCCATCTGCAAATTTCCAATTTATCCTGCACTTGTATAAATTGGGCATAGACCATAGTGTTATTGTTAAGAGCAGTGTGCAAAGGATTAATTCAGAATTGTAGTGGTTAAGAGTCACCTGTATACCAATTCGTAGTATTTGTTGACTTCGGGTCACATGCCCAAGTTTGGCTCATCAGAGTACCCTCATGACAGAGTTCCCCCATCACATCAGAGACCTCCCCCATCACCGCAGAGACCTTTCCCATCACAGAGTCCTTTTATTGATCTCTGATCCAGGGAAAACTTGATCTCATGCTTCTGACCAGTGGCGGCTGGTGCTCAAAATTTTTGGGGGGGGCGCATAAAAATTGCAGCCTCACTGTGCCCATCAAATGCAGCCACTGTGCCATCAATTGTCACCACTGTGCCATGCCATCAAACGCAGCCACTGTGCCATCAATTGTCACCACTGTGCCATGCCATCAAACGCAGCCACTGTGCCATCAATTATCACCACTGTGCCATGCCATCAAACGCAGCCACTGTGCCATCAATTATCACCAATGCAGCCACTGTTCCCCTCAATTGTCGCCACTGTGCCAATTGTCACCACTGTGCCCTTTAATTGTCGCCACTGTGCCCATTGTTGCCACTGTGCATGTCACTGTGCCCTTTAATTGTTGCCACTGTGCCCTTTGTCACCACTGTGCCCATTGTTGCCACTGTGCATGTCACTGTGCCCTTTAATTGATGCCACTGTGCCCTTTGTCGCCACTGTGCCCTTTGTCACCATTGTGCATAATCTACATAATTTCCTATTAGCACAAAACTAAAACAGTGCAAGCTCTGCATAATAGATGTAAAACTGCCTGTAGTCATAAGATGATCATATCCCGATTTTGCTGACTTGTAATCATAGTTTTCACATCCATGGTCAGCAGCAGACATTACCCTCCTGTAATCTGTAGATACTAAAAAGGGCAGGCATCTATATATATATATATATATATATATATATATATATATATATATATAAAGTATATACTGTAATTACCACTATCATTCATTTGCCTATAGTGTTTTTAAAACAAACTCAGTAAATTATTCTTCACCACTGTACCTTACCCATTGATGCCTCTGTGCCCATTGTCGCCGCTGTGCCCTGTAAAATGCACTTACCTTTCTGCTTCCACGTCCCTCGATGTCCTCTCCCGCCCTCGATGACGCTTCAGCCAATCAGGTTACCGATAACCAGATCGGTGAACCTGATTGGCTGAGATGGCCGTCAGTCTTATCCAAGGGACGCAGCCCCCGCTGGCTCTGATAGGCACTTCCGCACAGCCAATCTGTTATTCAGATAGCCGGCGCCCTATGTCCGTCCATCTGAATAGACCAGTGGCAGATGGCCACAATAACATACATTCATGCAATCCATGAATGTATGTTATTTGTGAGAGCCGGCGGTGCTGCAGAACAACATTTTTAAAGTCTTAAAGGGCCCGTTTTTTTTTTATGACTACAGGAGGGGGGGGGGGGGGGCGGTGGATCATGCAAGCGCATACAGCTCATTGGTCATATTAAGTCTCTAAGTTTCATAATCTGGTGGGCCAGTGGCAATATATTTTAGGAACTGTGCAGTAGGTTACATGTGACACTCAGAAACTAACCGATATATATACTTACATTTTCCACCAATCAGTAGTTTAATTTACATAAAAGCAAGATGAATTGTTTTGTCACAATATACACATATTTTCTTCCAATATCATTCTACCAATGTGGCTCAGCAATTTATTCATTCCAAAGTACATTTCTACTAAGAAGAGTGCTGAGGACCTAAAGGACACTGCTCTGGAAAACCTTGCATAAGGAGCGCTTGGCATTTACTAACATTGTTTTGTAATCTTGGTTATGTTAAAGTCCAACAGCTTAGACCCACTTACTTTTCACTGTGAAGGACTTAGGAGAAGCAAAGTCACCACTTGTATTTGGGTGATTCATCTGCTAATTGTCATCATTATATCCTAAAAACACTTCATGTTTTAACATTACTGTCAAAATGCATTCTACGGAGACCAGCATAACTAAGTTGCTACTGTTTGGCATACTAGGAAAAATCTTTGCATTGGGAGTATGGCTATAGTAGCCCAGCACATACTGTATTACAGCTATAAAAATCACATTAGCCATACAATCTCCCGTAAGAAATATAAAGATAAGAGATGTATTTGTAGGAACTCCAAGTACTCTTAGGCCAGCAATACATGGTTTGAAATCAACTTGAATCTGCAGTTGCCAAGCAGTTTTATACTATTTTAAATGTAAGAGGTACTATTTTAAATAAATGTAATTATTTTAACTACTACACAATGCAAAGTTACTTTGCTTCACTCCATATATGAATACTGCGTGGTGAACAAAACCTTAAAGGGACCATAGCAAGGATAGTCATCAACGCCCCTTAAGTCACCTGATAAGCACTTTATTTATAAACCAGTAATAATTTCATTATATTATCGCTGGAATACGAACTGTCACTGAACTTGAGAGTCATTCACCTACACGTGTTTATGGACTGCACTATTGAAATGCACTTTATATGTTATTTTATATACTACATTATATGATATTGTTCACTAATTGATAATACACGTTCAAGTTTGCGCAACGTCTATTTTTACTATTACTATTCTTGGTCATTGACCACGAAAATTGGGAATGTGCAATTTTTTTTGGGCTGGTGGGAAGATGGTGTTTTTCGTGAAAGATATGCAGCATTATACATTTATAATGCTATTATGGACTAGATTTATTTATGGTGTCTTTATCTTGTGGAAAAGCACCAGAGAAAAAATGAAACATCTTGCAGAGAAATTTAATAACACAGTAGGCATGTTCTTTCAGAGTGAAATTCACAAGGGCACATTTAATTTTCTTGATCTTACAATTATTAAGGATGAAGGTGGGAGCACAGCAAATAAACCATCAACTCATGGCTTGTGTTCATTCCTCCGCTGTCAACACCAACCATCCTGGATCCACATTCACCCCCCCCCCCCCAATCCACTGATCAACCCATGCCATCCTTTATAATGCATTGGGCATGTACCTCTTCTCCCATCACCTGTCAATGCAATACTTCACATGCAAATATATTATCAACAATGTCCCTGTTCATTCCTCCGCTGTCTATATTAATCATCCTGGTTTGTTTGCTGCCCCTCTCCTCCCGCCTGGAGCACCAGCCGGCCACTGCCCACAGCGCTATTGGTGTTTTGCTGGTGGTGTGGGGGGTAACTGGCAAAAACACAATGTTTACTGATAGTGACTATGGTCACTGGCAGTGATCACAGGTAAGAAATCCAACAGGCTGGTTGTACCCAAGTCGATCTAGGAAATCGATGGATCGACTTGAGTACACTTTTTGGGGACCACTGACATTATTATACTGATCAGTGCTAACAAATGCACAACGAAGATTTGGAATCCAAGGACCTAGACTATGGAACGCTCTACCAACCAGCATCCGGTTGGAGGTGAATCACCTGGCCTTCAGAAAAAAACTCAAAACCCATCTTTTCTGAGGGCAAAAGTACAGTAGGGAAAGGATACTAAGCACCCAGAGGCGATTCAGTTTGCATGTGTTGCGCTATATAAGTTTCTCACTCACTTACTAGGGGGCGATCAAAGGGTTAAGTATGTTCCCTGGGTGTGGGCTACCATTGACAAGACAGAAATCGCTTTTCCTGATCACTGGGAACAATAGATCTCTGACATGTCACTAGGCAGAACAGGGAAATGGCTAGTTTACATAGGCAGTCCCCGTTCTGCCTGTGTACAAAGAAATCGTGGGTCGCCGGCGGAGATCGAGTCCACCCAACCCGGGGACACACTCCTGCAGAGTGCAGCAGGAGCGAGTGCGCGCCGCCGACGTGCGCCTGCCTGCAACAGTGTCTGTGGCAGGAGGGCAGTCGGGAATAGGTGAAACAGCACATAGACTTGAGAGGACAACCATCATCTGGACATGTTCTATGGAGGCCCAGCTACTCTCTGTTATCTATAGGCATTCATTCAGTATATGTTACATAGTCATTATAATCCTGGATTTTATAGAGGTTGCAAAACTGCCTATTTCCTTCCAGTGGCAGAGCTATGTGCCAAGGTATAACAATAAATAAACAATGATTCAGTTGTATTATCTTTTATTTGCTGCATAAGTTTTGATAAAGTATCTTTAGTGTTTACTGTGACAGCTGTTGCATATCCCACTGATGATAAAGAGCCAGGCATAGACAGTATTATCTTCTTGTTGTTCCCAGTGACTATGTGTCAGGCTGGCACCGTAAGGTAAATAGCGATAAAAGTTGTTCTTCTTTGTCAAGTACAAGGACAGTTTCCAACTCATAAATTTCTAGCATTACAGAAATATGAGGTCAGCTGCTTATTTTCTTTAAATGCTTTTAGCAGTTTCCATGTGCTAAAGGCACGCAAACATTGAAAGCTGCTTGCATGCTAAATAAAGACTGTCAAAAGACTGTCAAGGGCTGCTATCATGCTAAATAAAGGCTTTTGAGGACTTCTCACATAATAACTAAAGAAGAGGGCTGTTTGCATGCTAACTAAAGACTAGAGTTGAGCGAACCCGAACTGTAAAGTTCGGGTTCGGTACGGACTTTGTTCTACGGTGTGTGTGTTTTTTTTCTGAAAACTACTATTTACACTTCCTTCGTGAAATGGTAGGGGTACAGTGTACCCCATTACCATTTCACACAGGGGGGCCAGGATCTGGGGGTCCCCTTTGTTAAAGGGGTCTTCCAGATTCTGATAAGCCCCCTGCCCGCATACCCCCACAACCAACGGGCAAGGGTTGTGGGGATGAGACCCTTGTCCCCATCAACATGTGGACAAGGTGCTTTGGGGGGCACCCCAAAGCACCCTCCCAATGTTGAGGGCATGTGGATTGGTGCGGTTCAGGAGAGGGGGGGCGCACTCTGTCCCCCCTCTTTTCTGCGGCCGGCCAGGTCAACGTGCTCAGATAAGGGGTCTGGTGTGGGTTTTAGGGGGAAATCCACGCCATTTTTTTTAAATTTGGGGTGGAGTTCCCCTTAAAATCCACACCAGACCTGAAGGGTCTGGTTATGGATATTTAGGGGGAACCCCACGTCATTTTTTTTTAAATTGACGGCGGGGTTCCCCTTAATATCCATACCAGACCTAAAGGGTCTGGTTATTGAATTTGGGGGGACCTCCGCGCATTTTTTAAATTTTTTTTTAGTAAAAGTCTGTGTTCCATTGACATCCAGGTGTCCGCTCAACTCTACTAAAGACATTTATAGGGTGCTCACACGCTAAAAAAAAAGACAGCCAGGGGCTATTTGCTTGTTAATCCATACCATTGTTTTCCCATGGCATTGTGCATCATCAGTGTAACAAGTATATCCCTTCCCAGCCACTATTCCTGCCCAGTTCAATGAATGAGCAGTATATACAATGGGTATAGAAAAGAATCACCCCCTTTAAAATAATCAAATGTTGTTGCTTTGCAGCCTGAAATGAAGACATACACAGTTTTTGTTTTATCCAGCTACGTTTAATATCCGAATGAATGATATAACACCAACATGTCAGAAAAAAATTAAAAACATTCAAAAACAGATTCACCGAATTGGAAAAAGGATCACCCCCTTGTGTCAGTATTTTGTTGAACCACCTTTTACTTTAATTACAGTCTTTAGTCTGTTGGGATATGTCTCTACTAACTTAGCACTTCTAGACTTTGCAACATTTGCCCACTCTTCTTTGCAGAACTGCTAAAGTTCAGTTAAATTTGATGATCACCATTTGTGGACTGCAACCTTAAAGTAATTTCACAGATTTTCAATGGGGTTTAAGTCTGGGTTCGGACAAGGTCATGCAAGGACATTCACCCTTTTCTCCTTCAACCAATGTGTGGTCATTTTTGCTGCTTTCGGTCATTGTCATTTTGGAAGGTAAACCTTCTTCTTCCCATTGACAACTTTCTGGCTGAGGGCAGCAGATTTGCTTCAATAATTTGATGGTATTTTACCCCTTCCCTTTTTAACCTTCTATCCTGACAAGTGCTCCAGTCCCTGCTGCAGAGAAGCACTGTCATATTACCAATTTCATGCTTTACTGTAGGAATGCTGTTATTTGGATGGTGAGCTGTAGTGGATATTGTTTGGTGTTGAGACCAAATAATACAATTTTAGTCTCATTTGACCATAACACCTTTTTACATGTGGACTCAGAATTTTCAAGATTAAATTTGGCACAGTTCAGTCATGACTGCATGTGGCCTTTCTTAAGGAGTGTTTTATTTCTTGCAACCCTCCCATACAAGACACATTTGTGGAGAATGTGTGATTATTGTTGTCAGATGCAAGCAATGACCACTTTTTGTTACAAAGTCCTGCAATTGCTTCAGAGTTGCTGTAGGCCTCTTGGTAGCCTATCTGACTAGTTTCCTCCTGGCTCTTTCATCCAGTTTGGAGTGACATCCTGATCCAGGGAGGGTCTGTGTTGTACCAAATATCTTCCACTTCTTAAAAATATAGTTCACTATGCTTCTAGGCATTGATAAAGCCTTTAAATGTTTGTTGTTGTATGCATCTCCAGATTTGTGCCTGTCCACAACTTTATCCCAGAAATCTTTTGACAGTGCCTTGCAATCCATAGTTAATTGTTTACTTCAGTAGCACTACCAGGGACTGAAATGCTTCAGGAAAGCTCTTTTCATGCTGAGCTAATCAAATTTACTACAGCTGATCACAGTTAAAAGTCAAATGGCTCTGTGTGCCATTGACAAGTTAACAGCTTAGAATGATATTTCTTATAGGAGCATTATCAGTAACAAAATGCCAATCACATATCAATATAAACATTCAACAGTGAGGACTATAATCTCTGTGCACAGCAAGGCACATACAATGCCTATATGAACAGGTTACAGGAGGGCAGAGGAAAGGCTCTTATTGGTGTCAGACCCCTCTCGTCTGATCCTCAACACATGCAGTATAGTAAATACAAAACTAGAACTTTTAGAGTAAGAAACTGTATTTAAATTCAACCTGCACTTTCAGAGAGTTATTGGTGAATTGTAGCTATGTGAACTCAGTAGAAACTCCTCCTCCTCCTCCTTGTCTTCTTCCTGTGTGACAGGCCGGCAAGCAGGAACACTGTCTGCATAAAGGGGGCCTTCAGAGGTAAGGAAGTCCTCCTCTTCCTCCCTCTGTTCTGCCTCAAGGGCCCTGTCCATTATTCCATGCAGCGTGTGCTCCAACAGGTGGATTAGAGGGACAGTGTCACCGATGCATGCACTGTCACTGCTCACCATCCTTGTGGCTGTTGTAATATGTTGGCCAATTTATGTGGGATGTTCACATCAAAAGACGCTTGTCGATTGTCAATAGGCCAAGAGACATGATGAATCTATTTTACACATCAAACCAATTAATCCATTACTCAGGCCACATGTAATCTAATTACATATTAGAGGAATATTAGTATGCAAGGAGGCAAAATTAGGACTAGGTGAACATTACCTGTCAATCTGAAAGATAGGATGTAGATCAAAGACGGCCAATCAAATTGCTCAGCTATTCAGTGAATAGGGGATATAATCCTGCAAGTCTGTCTTGTCACTCAGAATATATTCTCTATGTATTCTCTAATATGGAGGCACAGGTTTAGGAAGAGATTTGAATTATATGCTCTGTTGGATTTTGTATCGTCTGTGGACTTTGTTCCTTATTGGAAGTTAAATAAAATGCATTCTCTGGAGAGCCTGATGTGTTGCTGCGAAACAACAAATCTATAGTCATCATACTAACATCTAAATATCAATTATCTAACCGGACTCCACTATACATATTGATATCACTACATTGTGATTCTGTACTACATCTTTGTTCTGTATGGGAAGATCCACCAAATGCACTCTTTTATATCACTACATTGGTGCTGTTCAAGCGACCAGAAGAGCATTTTCAGGACTTAGTAACAGAAGTCAGTGATGAAAACAATCCTGTGAGGTGGACAGAAGTCTTATGGAGTCCCAAGAGGTGTGCTGTGACTCTAATGTCTGGTTGTGACATAAGAGAGTCTGATATACAAGATTAAACAAGTTTGGAACCCCAGAATTATTCTCTGGAGACTGGAAACTGAAGAAAGAAAAGACTGTTGTGTACTAGAAGACCGGAACTGGCAAGGTGAAGCCTCAAATGCGGTGAGTAAAATATTTCCTTTTTTTTAATCATTAGTAATATAGTCAAAATGCTTACTCAGTGTGAAGCTAGTGTCAGTTCTGATAAAGTTAACAGATGGGTATTAAAATGTATTAAGCGTCATGGCAGTCCTTATGAAATTCCAGAAAAATTTAAGCAGACATGGACTATGATGAAGGAATTTTTAGAGGAAAGTGTTTTTGATAGCAAAATTTCAGAAAGTAAAAGAAAAAGGTTGTATTGTGCAGGGCTTGTTATCTTGCTGTTTAACAATGGAAAGTTCTTTGAATGATAAGATTGAGGAAATTGTGCAGTTACAGAATGCAGTTGATAATAGCCATAAGGTTTGTCAGAGGTTACAAAACCAATCAGAAACTGAGACAGTAAATTTAAAATTGCATGCAGTTTCTATTGGGGGAGCTTTGCTTGAGAAATCTAAACATTGTGATGAATTGATGAAAATGAGAGATTAAAATTAAGAATTATGGAATTAGAGAAGAGATCTCGGGAATGCAGATATGCATCAAATCTTGGATTCAGCAATCTGCAGCAAAATACAAACACAAATTGTCTATCAAATGAAACGGAACCTCATATTAACCACTTAACCCCCGGACCATATTGCTGCCCAAAGACCAGAGCACTTTTTGCGATTCGGGACTGCGCCGCTTTAACTGACAATTGCGCGGTCGTGCGACGTGGCTCCCAAACAAAATTGGCGTCCTTTTTTTCCCACAAATAGAGCTTTCTTTTGGTGGTATTTGATCACCTCTGCGGTTTTTATTTTTTGCGCTATAAACAAAAATAGAGCGACAATTTTGAAAAAAATGAATATTTTTTTACTTTTTGCTGTAATAAATATCCCCCAAAAATATATAAAAAACATTTTTTTTCCTCAGTTTAGGCCGATACGTATTCTTCTACATATTTTTCGTAAAAAAAATCGCAATAAGCGTTTATTGATTGGTTTGCGCAAAAGTTATAGCGTTTACAAAATAGGGGGTATTTTTATGGCATTTTTATTAATATATATTTTTTTACTAGTAATGGCGGCGATCAACGATTTTTTTTCGGTACTGCGACATTATGGCGGACACTTCGGACACTCTTGACACATTTTTGGGACCATTGGCATTTTTATAGCGATCAGTGCTATAAAAATGCATTGGATTACTATAAAAATGCCACTGGCAGTGAAGGGGTTAACACTAGGGGGCGGGGAAGGGGTTAAGTATGTCCCTGTGTGTTATCTTACTGTGGGGGCGGTGGCCTCACTAGGGGAAACACTGATGCTCTGTTCATACGTTGTATGAACAGAAGATCAGCATTTCCCCTGCTGACAGGACCGAGAGCTGTGCGTTTACACACACAGCTCCCGGTCCCCGCTCTGTAACGAGCAATCGCGGGTACCCGGCGGGAGTCGGGGGCGAGCGGGCGGCGCGCACGCGCCCCTAGTGGCTGCTCGAAGAGCGGACGTATAGCTACGGGCTCTCGCCCAGGAGAGCCGACCTGCCGCCGTATAATGACGGTGCGCGGTCGGCTAGTAGTTAAAATCAGATAATTCATCGCCAGACGCACCCACTGTGACCACCACGGTTTACAACAAAAATAATAATAATACAGTTGAAGTTCAGCTTGTAATGAAGCATTTGAAACCAAAAGAACTAGATGCAATTTTTAAAGAAATAGGAATGGTTCCCTGCCATGATTTAAACAGATTTTTAAATGTTTTTTTGACTTGCAGCAGGTCAGAGATATGTACAATCTCAACCCATCTGACTAGAGTTTTGCAACATTCTATAGGAAATGGTCTTTGGATGAGAATTAAACAGATCTGTATTCAGCCTCTGAGGACAATGGACATATTACTGGAATTATGTGTTTTGTATGGAGTACGTTCTGATGTTGCGATTCATGGGAAGATCCAACAAATGCAAAGTGAATCTCCCTATGAATTGTCACACAGGATAGCAACTATTATGGAATTATTGGTCGGTAATAATCTTGCATTTGAGCAGGGAGGCTCGATACATATCAGTATGTTTCTAGATGCTTTGCATTAAGATATTAAACAAAATGTTTTATTAGTTACCCCAAATCCTCATGATTTAAAAATATGTATTATTGAGAGCAGATCATTTATGGAGAAAGTCAAATAAGCAGGCTGTCAGAATTAATGTAGCCACATTGTTTAGGACAAACACTGAACAGAAAGATCAGAAGATTATATCTAATGATCACAACAAGTGACGGAACTCTGGGTCAAACATAGGTGGACATTGCCTTCCACATGCCGGTAGAGAGCCGGAATCACCTTCCATGAGAAAAAGTGGTGTTTGGGAACTTGCCACTGAGGTACTGCACATTCCACAAACTCACGGAAGGGTGCATAATCTACCAACTGAAAAGGCAGGCGTTGAAGTGCTAGCCATTTAGCTAAGCTAGCATTCAACCGCAGGGCATGTGGATGGCTGGGAGAGAACTTCTTTTGGCACTGCAGCAGCTGGGGCAAGGAAATTTGCCTGGTACAATGTGACGTTGGTGTACCGATAGTAGATTGTTCGCAAGTACTTGGCTGTGACACACCTAATTCTACACCTTCAGTCCTATCAGTGCAGGCTTCAGAGAGGACTGAGGGTATAGTGGGGTTGGAGATCCCAGCTGATGAGGAGCAAGGAGAGGTCCGCTTTGTTCTTTGGTGTGGGTCTTTGAGGTACGCTTGCCAATGAACTGCATGGCAGGTCGACATATTTCTGGTCAAGCATGTGGTGCCCAAGCAGGTGATGTTTTGGCCATGCGATATCCGCTTGAGACATATGTTGCAAATAGAAGCGATCTGATGCACTTGTCTCAAAAAAGGCCCACACCAAAGAACTTTTGGAATAACGCTGGGAGACAGCAGCGCCCTGCACATGCGGAGCTCTGCGTTGTGATGCAGTCGGTGTGCTGCCCTTAAGCTGGCCCCTGGAGGGCATCCAGCCTTGTTGGAGATGTGCCTCCTCTCAGACACCCACGTGGAGTCAGTGACCTCATCATCCCCTCCCTCCTCATCACTGTAGAAAACCTGGAAGTATGCTGCAGCTGGGGGAACATGACTGCTAGATTGCTGTCCTTCTTGGGCACCCCTTCTCTCTGGGCTCACGTTACTACCATCATCGGAAACTTCAAAATGCTGCTCCTCCTGCAGCATGTACCCAACACTGTGGTCAAACAGTTCGGGGGACTCCTCAGGAGGACATGGTGGGGCTAGGGAAGGAGTGACTGATGCCATTGAGCAGAGAGAAGAGGCTGTGTTGGCAGCTGCTTTGCCAGACAAAGTACCCTGAGCCTGGGTAAGAGAGGATGAGGAGGATCAGGACGGCTTGGTCATCCACTCTACTAGGTCTTCGGCATGTTGCGGCTCAACACGGCCAGCTGCAAAAAAAATGGACGAGCGTGTCACACGGCCATGTGCTGATGAGGATGCACTGTGTCCACGACCAGCACTGTTGCCTCTAGACGCAGAGCCTGCTTGCCCTCTTTTATCAGCTTGTGACTCTCTGCCTCTCCTTGTTGTCCTTCCAGACATACTAATGGCCTGCAGGGATGCATATATATCCTCTACACACTGTAACTAACTGACTAACCTGCCTGCCTGCTCTATCTAACTGCAAAAAATGACACTCTCTGTCTCTCTCTGTAAACCACTGCAACACACTACACAAGGCCAACTTCCAGGCCGCCTTATATAGTGTGGGGCGTGTACTAAACCCCCTGAGCCATAATTGGCCAAAGCCACCCTGGCTTTGGCCAATTATGGCTCTCCGTTTTTTGCAAGCTGTAATTGGCCAAGCATGCGGGTCATAGTGCATGCTTGGCCAATCATCAGCCAGCAAAGCACTGCCGCAGTGAATTATGGGCCGTGACACGCCATTTGAATTTGGCACGAGCGGCCCGCAACGTTCGTATTTAGACGAACGGTTGAACATACGATGTACGAGTTGAACGTGAGTTCGACTCGAACATGAAGCTCATCCCTACCTGCCAGTGACATTTATACAGTGATCAGTATCTATTTCACAGCAGGGCCTGTTCCTGCGCCCACCAAGAGTAACTGTGAGGGCTTACAGTGTTCTGGTACCACCAACACCTAAGGCCCAATTTTCTGCAGAGTATATAAGGCAGGCCGTATAGTATATACAGGCGGTCCCCTACTTTCAAACATCCGACTTACAAACAACTTCTACTTACAAACGGAGGTAGATAACAGGAAGTGAGAGGAAATCTACCCCTAGGAAGGGAAATTCTCTACTGTAAGAGTTAATATGGCAAAAAAAGTATCTCCACTGATGCTTTATCACCAATCTTTGTTTCCCTAATAACCCCAAATTTTTTAAATCCAATTGTCATTGGGATAGAAAGTGAGGTGAAATCTTCTGAACAGGTGCACAGACAGCAAAACAATTGTTACAGGGGTGATAACCCTTCCCTATGCTATCCAAAAAGCTTAAAAATAGATTGCAAAACACTTGTAAAATGTACCTGTTTTAAATTACAAACAGATTCAACTTAAAGGAGTTGTAAAGGAAAATGTTTTTTCACCTTAATGCAATCTATGCATTAAGGTGAAAAAACATCTGATACTGCTGGCCCCCTGAGCACCCCTTATACTTACCTGACCCCTCGAAAGTCCCGTGATCCTCTTCGCCGCTCAGCCTGGCCGCTGATTGGCTAGAGCGGATGAATTGAGAGCAGCGCAGCCATTGGCTGGCGCTGCTGTCAATCACATCCAGTGGCGCGGCGCGCCGAGGGGCGGGGCCGAGTGATACAGTGAGCGGCTATGGCCGCTCGCTGTATCACGGGAGCGCGCCCGCAATTAGTGACCACCGTGCGAGCTCTTGCATGACTGTGGTGACTAATTGCGGGGAGGACCAGAGACAGCCGCCGAGGGACCCCAGAAGGCATGGATCGGGGCCACTCTGTGCAAAACGAACTGCACAGTGGAGGTAAGTATTACATGTTTGTTATTTAAAAAAAAAAAATTCCTTTAGTAACGCTTTAAGAACAAACCTACAGTCCCTGTCTTTCTTGGAACTGCCTGTATCCTGCTGTTCAGAGTATATAGGGCCTGGGGGCCCCACGCCTTTTCTTTTTTTAATTTAGGTGCGGGGCTCCCCTTAATATCCATACAAGACCCAAAGGGCCTGGAAATGGGCTGGGGTACCCATGCCGTTTTTCTCAATAATTTTCATCTATATTGCCGGGACCCAACATTACATTAAAGCCGCAATCAGTTTTAAATGACTTTTATTTCTTTAGAAATTTCATTTTGTGCAGTGACTGTTCTAAACACGGGAAACACATGCCACTTTACAAGCATACTATAGATACCCCCCAGGTACGATATTTAACCGCTTAAGGACCACCTCCTGCACATTTACATTGGCAGAATGGCACGGCTGGGCACATGCATGTACAGGTACGTCCTGTGCTAGTGCCCAGCCGTGGGTCGCGTGCCAATCCTACGATTTCTCTCCCGAATCTCTTCAGGGAACTAGAGCTATACAGTGCATTATCTTTCTTTAACTACTTAACCACTTAAGCTCCGGACCAATACGCTGTCTAAAGACCAGAGGTGTTTTTACAATTTGGCAATGCGCTGCTTTAACTGGTAATTGCGCGGTCATGCAATGTTGTACCGAAACGAAACTTGCGTCCTTTTCTTCCCACAAATAGAGCTTTATTTTGATGGTATTTGATCGCCTCTGCGATTTTTATTTTTTGCGATATAAACGCAAAAAGACCGTAAATTTTGAAAAAAAATGATTTTTCTTATAACAAAAAGTAAAAAAAATCGAATAAACTAAATTTTAGTCAAACATTTAGGCCAAAATGTATTCAGCCACATGTCTTTAGTAAAAAAAATCGCAATAAGCGTATATTTATTGGTTTTCGCAAAAGTTATAGCGTCTACAAACTAGGGTACATTTTCTGGAATTTACACAGCTTTTATTTTATGACTGCCTATCTCATTTCTTGAGGTGCTAAAATGGCAAGGCAGTACAAAACCCCCCCAAATGACCCCATTTTGGAAAGTAGACACCCCAAGGAAACTGCTGAGAGGCATGTTGAGTCCATTGAATATTTAATTTTTTTGTCCCAAGTGATTGAATAATGACGAAAAAAAAAAAAAAAAAAATGTTTACAAAAAGTTGTCACTAAATGATATATTTCTCACACATGCCATGGTTATATGTGGAATTGCACCCCAAAATACATTCTGCTGCTTCTCCTGAGTACGGGGATACCACATGTGTGGGACTTTTTGGGAGCCTAGCCGCATACGGGGCCCCAAAACCCAAGCACCGCCTTCAGCATTTCTAAGGGCACAAATTTTTGATTTCACTCCTCACTACCTATCAAGGTTTCGAAGGCCATAAAATGCCAAAATAGCAAAAAAAAAAAACAAATGACCCCATTTTGGAAAGTAGACACCCTAAGCTATTTGCTGAGAGGCATGTCGAGTCCATGGAATATTTTATATTTTGACACAAGTTGCGGGAATATGACAAACTGATTTTTTTTTGCACAAAGTTGTCACTAAATGATATATTGCTCACACATGCCATAGTTATATGTGGAATTGCACCCCAAAAGACATTCTGCTGCTTCTCCCGAGTACGGGGATACCACATGTGTGGGACTTTTTGGGAGCCTAGCCGCGTACGGGACCCCGAAAACCAATCACCGCCTTCAGGATTTCTAAGGGCATAAATTTTTGATTTCACTCCTCACTACCTATCACAGTTTCGAAGGCAATAAAATGCCAAAACAGCACAAAACCCCCCCAAATGACCCCATTTTGGAAAGTAGACACCCCAAGCTATTTGCTGAGAGGCATGTTGAGTCCATGGAATATTTAATTTTTTTGCCCCAAGTCACTGAATAATGACCAAAAAAAAAAAAATACAAAACGTTGTCACTAAATGATATATTTCTCACACATGCCACGGTTATATGTGGAATTGCACCCCAAAATACATTCTGCTGCTTCTCCTGAGTACGGGGATACCACATGTGTGGGACTTTTTGGGAGCCTAGCCGCGTACGGGACCCCGAAAACCAATCACCGCCTTCAGGATTTCTAAGGGCATAAATTTTTGATTTCACTCCTCACTACCTATCACAGTTTCGAAGGCAATAAAATGCCAAAACAGCACAAAACCCCCCCAAATGACCCCATTTTAGAAAGTAGACACCCCAAGCTATTTGCTGAGAGGCATGTTGAGTCCATGGAATATTTAATTTTTTTGCCCCAAGTCACTGAATAATGACCAAAAAAAAAAAAAATACAAAACGTTGTCACTAAATGATATATTTCTCACACATGCCACGGTTATATGTGGAATTGCACCCCAAAATACATTCTGCTGCTTCTCCTGAGTACGGGGATACCACATGTGTGGGACTTTTTGGGAGCCTAGCCGCGTACGGGGCCCCGAAAACCAAGCACTGCCTTCAAGATTTGTGTGAGTGAAATCAAAAATTTATGTCCTTAGAAATCTTGAAGGCGGTGCTTGGTTTTCGGGGTCTCATACGCGGCTAGGCTCCCAAAAAGTCCCACACATGTGGTATCCCCGTACTCAGGAGAAGTAGCAGAATGTATTTTGGGGTGCAATTCCACATATAACCATGGCATGTGTGAGAAATATATCATTTAGTGACAATGTTTTGTACATTTTTTTATTTTAATTTTTTTTGGTCATGATTCAATCACTTGGGGCAAAAAAATTAAATATTCCATGGACTCAACATGCCTCTCAGCAAATAGCTTGGGGTGTCTACTTTCCAAAATGGGGTCATTTGGGGTTTTTTTGTGCTATTTTGGCATTTTATGGCCTTCGAAACTGTGATAGGTAGTGAGGAGTGAAATCAAAAATTTGCGCCCTTAGAAATGCTGAAGGCGGTGCTTGGTTTTCGGGGTCCCGTACGCGGCTAGGCTCCCAAAAAGTCCCAAACATGTGGTATCCCCGTACTCAGGAGAAGCAGCAGAATGTATTTTAGGGTGCAACTCCACATATAACCATGGCATGTGTGAGCAATATATCATTTAGTGACACATTTTTCTTTTTTTTTTTTTTTTTCTCATTATTCAATCACTTTGGACAAAAAAAAAAAAAATCAATGGACTCAACATGCCTCTCAGCAGTTTCCTTGGGGTGTCTTCTTTCCAAAATGGGGTCATTTGGGTTTTTTTTGTGCTATTTTGGCATTTTATGGCCTTCGAAACTGTGATAGGTAGTGAGGAGTGAAATCAAAAATTTACACCCTTAGAAAGCCTGAAGGCGGTGATTGGTTTTTGGGGTCCCGTACGCGGCTAGGCTCCCAAAAAGTCTCACACATGTGGTATCCCCGTACTCAGGAGAAGCAGCAGAATGCATTTTGGGGTGTAATTCCACATATGCCCATGGCATGTTTGAGCAATATATCATTTAGTGACAACTTTGCGCAAAAAAAAATATATATATATATATATTTATATTTCCCGCAACTTGGGTCAAAATCTAAAATATTCCATGGACTTAAGATGCCTCTCAGCAAATAGCTTGGGGTGTCTACTTTCCAAAATGGGGTCATTTGGGGGGGTTTTCAATTGTCCTGGCATTTTATGCACAACAATTAGAAGCTTATGTCACACATCACCCACTCTTCTAACCACTTGAAGAAAAAGCCCTTTCTGACACTGTTTGTTTACATAAAAACATATTATTTTTTTGCAAGAAAGTAAAGTTGAACCCCCAAACATTATATATTTTTTTAAAGCAAAGGCCCTACAGATTAAAATGGTAGGTGTTGCAAAAAAAATTTCCACACAGTATTTGCGCAGCGTTTTTTCAAACGCATTTTTTGGGGAAAAAATACACTTTTTTTTATTTTAAAGCACTAAAACACACTATATTGCCCAAATTATTGATGAAATAAAAATTATGATCTTAGGCCGAGTACATGGATACCAAACACGACATACTTTAAAATTGCGCACAAACGCGCAGTGGCGACAAACTACATACATTTTTAAAAGCCTTTAAAAGCCTTTACAGGTTACCACATTAGATTTACAGAGTAGGTCTACTGCTAAAATGACTGCCCTCGATCTGCCCTTCGCGGTGATACCTCACATGCATGGTGCAATTGCTGTTTACATATGACTCCAGACCGACGCTTGCGTTCGTCTTTGCGCAAGAGCAGGGGGGGACAGGGATGCTTTTTTTTATTTTTTTATTTTTTTATATATTTATTTCGCTTTTTTTATTTTATTTGTTAACTGTTCCTTCCATTTATTTATTTTTTTACCATTTTTATTGTTATCTCAGGGAATGTAAATATCCCTTATGATAGCAATAGTTAGTGACAGGTACTCTTTTTTTTTTTTAAATGGGGTCTATTAGACCCTAGATCTTTCCTCTGCCCTCAAAGCATCTGACCACACCAAGATCGGTGTGATAAAATGCTTTCCCATATTCTCAATGGCGCCGTTTATATCTGGGGGGGGGGACATTCCCTCCCACTGAATGTAAAAGCAGTCTAGAGGCTAATTAGCCGCTAGGACTGCTTTTACATGAAAGCCGACCGCTGGCTGAAAAGAATGATACCAAGATGATGCCTAAACCCGCAGGCATCATTCTGGTATAACCATTCAAAGTCCTGCAACATACCAGTACGTTGATGGTTCTTGTTGGACATGTATTGTAATCTTTTTTTTTTTCATGCAGTCTGTTGGCTGAACAAAAAAAAGATTGATCGGTGGGTATGCCCACCATTAGAATACCTCCCTTCATCCACCCACTTCTAATGATGGGCATACATGCACCATTTATATATGCCGAAGCATGGGGGCATCCTCCCGCAAAAAAGTTATGCCGCGTACGGTCGGACTTTTCTATGCCGCGTACACACGGTCGGACTTTTCTATGCCGTGTACACATGGTCAGACTTTTCCACAGGAAAGCCTCCGTAGGAATGTCAACCGTATGTACGCGGCATTAGGAGCAAAATCGCTCCTCCGCCCCTAATGCCCCCATGCTCCGGCATATATGCTCTTTTTTGAACTGTAGTGGTGAAATCACCTCCTACAGCATTGGAGTCGCGGCTTTATATATCGTGGGAGCAAACGCTGTTGCTGTCACGCTAAATAAATCCGCACTGCAACTGAATGGCGTACCTGCTAAGCAAATGATGGTTAACATTAAAACAAAGTAACATTCCAGTATAACAGTAAGATCATACCATACCTGCAAAGCAAATACCTATAAAAAAACATAGTAAAAAATAAAACATTTTTTAACGCAACCTGTGCCTAAAATATATATATATGCCAAAGCATGGGGGCATCCTCCCGCAAAAAAGTTATGCCGCGTACGGTCGGACTTTTCTATGCCGCGTACACACGGTCGGACTTTTCTATGCCGTGTACACATGGTCAGACTTTTCCACGGGAAAGCCTCCGTAGGAATGTCAACCGTATGTACGCGGCATTAGGAGCAAAATCGCTCCTCCGCCCCTGCTGCCCGCATGCTTCGGCATATATGCTCTTTTTTTTAACTGTGGTGGTGAAATCACCTCCTACAGCACTGGAGTCGCGGCTTTATATATCGTGGGAGCAAACGCTGTTGCTGTCAAGATAAATAAGTCCGCGCAACAGCTGAATGGCGTACCTGAAAACAGTAAAATAAATTACATACCTGAAAAGCAAGCATGAAAAAACATAACAACAATAAAACTTTGCAGAATAGAATACAGTAAAAAAGAGCAGAACAATAGAGAGAGAATAGAGAGGGAGAGAACAATAAAACGACAACTATTTTTGGTTTTTTTATTTTATATTTTTTTGTGTGTTTTTATTTTTTACTTTTTTTTTTTTTTTTTTTTAACACTTTTTTTTGTAACTGTGAACTGTAACTTCAACTTTTCGGTTCCAGGTTTGGGTCTCTCAAAATGCGATGGCATCTTGGGAGACCCTGTGTGAGTGTGCCTAGCCTGTGAAATGTTTCACCCTACACTAATAATTAACGTGTGTGTGGAAGCGTTCAAAACATTCACCAATACAAAGACCAGGATTGCCAGGACATTTGGGACAAAAATAACGGGTGTCACGCCTAAATCCGCGCTTGGTACAGACACGACATTTTCTTTGGGGGGCTCGTTGGGTAGGGGTACTCGGGAGGACATAAGAAAAATGCCTCTCATGCAGTCGGCTTACTGCATTTGGTAGGAGATGGTGAGGTACAATACCGCCTGGATACAGGAGTTCTGTGATGATATCCCTCTGGAATTGAAGGAAGGATTCATTCCGTCCTGAAGCTCTGTATACGACATGAGCATTCAGTAGAGCCAATTGAAATAAATGTAGAGACACTTTTTTGTACCAGCGTCTCGTCTTACGGGCAATATGATACGGCGCCATCAACTGGTCGTTGAGGTCCACCCCTCCCATATTAAGGTTATATTCGTGGACACAGAGGGGTTTCTCCACAACACCAGTCGCCGTACGAATTTGGACTGTCGTGTCTGCGTGAAGGGTGGTAAGAACGAAAACATTCCTATTGTCCCGCCACTTCACAGCGAGCAAATTTTTACATCTGCAGCAGGCTCTCGCCCCCGGCCTAACACGGGCATCTACAAGCCGCTGGGGGAAGCCCCGGCGATTAGGTCGCACGGTGCCACATGCTCCAATCTGTTGATCAAATAAGTGGCTAAAAAGTGGCACGCTGCTGTAAAAATTGTCCACATACAAATGGTACCCCTTTCCGAATAAGGGTGACACCAAGTCCCAAACAATCTTGCCAGCGCTCCCCATGTAATCTGGGCATCCTTCCGGCTCTACCTGACTATCTTTTCCCTCGTAAACCCTAAAGCTCCATGTGTAGCCTGTGGCCCTGTCACAGAGCTTATAGAGCTTGACCCCGTATCTGGCACGCTTGCTGGGAAGGAACTGTTTGAAAGACAAGCGGCCAGCAAATTTAATCAGGGACTCATCAACGCATACAACCTGCTGGGGATTAAACAAGGCTGCAAAACGTTCGTTGAAATGGTTTACGAGGGGCCGAATTTTGTAGAGCCGGTCAAATTCAGGGTCTCCACGTGGACGACAAAGTGCATTGTCACTGAAATGCAGGAACCGCAGGATCGCCTCGTATCGTCTCCTGGCCATGTGAGCAGAGAAAATGTACATATGGTCAATGGGATGTGTGGACCAATACATCCGCAATGACGGAAATTTGTGTATGCCCATGTTGAGGGTAAGGCCCAGAAAGGTCTTAAATTCGGAAACCTCGAGAGGTTTCCATTCTTTGGCAAGGCGAGACTGGGGGTTAGCGGCGATGTAAGTACCAGCATATAAATTAGTCTGGTCCACAATAGATCTATAGAGATCTTCCGTGAAATACAGCGAATAAAAATCAAGTGACATAAAGTTCGCTGTATCCACCTGAATACCGGGTTGGCCAGTGAATGGGGGAAGTACAGGTGCTGTAGAAGTGGTGGGGACCCAATCAGGATAGGCAAATTCTACAGGAAGGGCACTATGGGCACGACGGGCCTGTCTCTGTCTTTTTCTTGGTGGCAGCGGGACACTACTTGTGCTTGCCACATCGCCAGCTTCAACTGCACTTATGGGACTCGCCACGTCACCAAGTGTTACTGCAGTGCTGGATAAACGACCAGGGTGTACTAGGCCGCTGGTGCTTGCCAATTCACCAGAAGGAATAGCGGCGCTAGTACTGGATCTCTGCTCCATACGAGGGTCCTGCGGTTCTTGCTGCTCAACAACATCAGAATGGGATCGGGTACGCCTGGCCTTAGCAGGGACCTCAACTTCGTCGTGCGAGCTATCTGACATGGAGCCGCTGTCGTAAATGGGTTCATATTCTGAGCCAGAATCTGTCAGATGCGTGACCTCCTCCTCTTCACTATCTGACATGCACATGAACTCCAAGGCCTGCTTATCATTGTACCTTCGGTTTGCCATTTTGGACTCTAAATTTAGTGGTACAATGGTAAGGATTCACAGGTAAAAAAAGCACCTGACTATAGAAAAGCAAATGTAGAAAACGCTTCAAAAAAAACTGTAAGCGATCGCAGGGATCAGGCCTGTCTCTGCGAACGCTGCAGTTATGTGTCTTGTGTTTTGTAAGTGACAGTGATCGATCGATACTGCACTTGGGTGGGTTGGGCTGGGCAGAGGGGGAAAACGCAGGTGCTAGCGGGTATCTGGGCTGATTCCGCTAACAATGCGTTTTTGGGTACCCTAAACTGCTGGGTACGCTAGTATAGATCTGATCAGATCAGGTATCGATCCGTTCAGATCCTATACCACTAAGGGGGGTGTATGCTTAGCGAGTGGGTGTAAGCGGTACTGGCTCTAACCTAACGCTGCCTGGGGTGACGCAGACCCTGACTGGCGCTAAAATTAAATTTATATCACCCGCCGGGTGATCAGGGGGTTAAACCTATTGGGTTATATACGGCGGGTGCTCTGATGCTATAAACAGCAAACTAACCAACCAGCGTCAACCGTAACACTTATACGGTGATCACTGGTGAAAGGGTTAACTAGGGGGCAATCAGGGGGTTAAAACCTTTATTCGGTAATATATGGGGGTACCTAACGCTTTCTAAAAACCTGGTGGCGAACCTAAAATAACTAAATAACTAACTGGCTAACCACGTCACCAGTGACACTTATACAGTGATCAGTGGTGAAAGGGTTAACTCTAGGGGCAATCAGGGGTTAAAACCTTTATTTATGGGGGTACCTAACGCTATATAAACCTGGCGGCGAACCTCAAAAAAAACTAACTGCCTAGCGGCAACAGTGACACTAATACAGCGATCAGAAACCGATCGCTTAGTGACACTGGCAATAGGGGTGAAAGGGTTAACTCTAGGGGCAATCAGGGGTTAAAACCTTTATTTATGGGGGTACCTAACGCTATATAAACCTGGCGGCGAACCTCAAAAAAAACTAACTGCCTAGCGGCAACAGTGACACTAATACAGCGATCAGAAACCGATCGCTTAGTGACACTGGCAATAGGGGTGAAAGGGTTAACTCTAGGGGCAATCAGGGGTTAAAACCTTTATTTATGGGGGTACCTAACGCTATATAAACCTGGCGGCGAACCTCAAAAAAAACTAACTGCCTAGCGGCAACAGTGACACTAATACAGCGATCAGAAACCGATCGCTTAGTGACACTGGCAATAGGGGTGAAAGGGTTAACTTTAGGGGCAATCAGGGGTTAAACCTTTATTGGGGGGGGGGTAGGGGGCTACCCTGGACCTAAAGGGGCCTAAACCTAACTGCCCTGACACTTTTTTCTGTCACACTGACACTAAAAGCAGTGATCAGAAAATAAATGATCACTGCAATCAGTGACACTGTGACAGGGGGTGATCTGGGGGTGCTGGGGGGGTGATCGGGGGGGGTTATGTGCCTATGTGTGCTGTGTCAGTGTGCTGTTGGTGCAACTCACAGTACTGACGTCTTCTCTCCTCTGGAATCAAACGAAAAGACCGCCAGAGGGGAGAAAACGTCACTTCCTCCCTGCCTGTGTTTACAGTTACACAGGCAGGGAGGGCTCTGCTGCAATCCGATTCGCCGAGGGAGATCGAGAGGGGACGGCTGGAAACCAATAGCCGCCCCCTCCTCCCGGACCTCCCGTACACCGTTCCCGGCCGCCGCATGTACCGGAGGGGGTCCCGATCGGACCCCCGAACCGAGGTAAGGCGGGGACGTACCTATACGCCCATGTGCCTGTACGTGCCATATTGTGGACGTATATGTACATGCGGTGGTCGGGAACTGGTTAAAGGACCTCCTCCTGCACATATACGTCAGCAGAATGGCATGGCTGGGCACAAGCACGTACCTGTACGTCCTCTTTAAGGGCCCAGCCGCGGGTCGCCCGCGACCCGGACCGAAGCAACGGGACCCGCGGACCCAATCACCGCTGGAGTCCCGCGATCGGTCCCCGGAGCTGAAGAACGGGGAGAGCTGTGTGTAAACACAGCTTCCCTGTTCTTCACTGTGGCGCCGTCATCGATCGTGTGATCCCTTTTATAGGGATACACAATCGATGACGTCGCACCTACAGCCACACCCCCTACAGTTAGAAACACATATTAGGTCATACATAACTCCTTCAGCACCCCCTTGTGGTTAACTCCCAAACTGCAATTGTAATTTTCACAGTAAACAATGCATTTTAAATACATTTTTTGCTGTGAAAATGACAATGGTCCCAAAAATGTGTCAAAATTGTCCGAAGTGTCCGCCATAATGTCGCAGTCACGAAAAAAAAACGCTGATCGCCGCCATTAGTAGTGAAAAAAAAAAAAATAATAAAAATGCAATTAAACTATCCCCTATTTTTTAAACACTATACATTTTGCGCAAACCAACCGATAAACGCTTATTGCGATTTTTTTTACCAAAAATAGGTAGAAGAATACGTATCGGTCTAAACTGAGGACATTTTTTTTTTTATATATATATTTTTGGGGGATATTTATTATAGCAAAAAGTAAAAAATATTGAATTTTTTTCGAAATTGGCGCTCTTTTTTTGTTTATGGCGCAAAAAATAAAAACCGCAGAGGTGATCAAATACCACCAAAAGAAAGCTCTATTTGTGGGGGAAAAAAGGATGCCAATTTTGTTTGGGAGCCATGTCGCATGACCGCGCAATTGTCTGTTAAAGCGACGCAGTGCCGAATTGCAAAACCTGGCCGGGTCCTTTAGCTGCCTAAAGGTCCGGGTCTTAAGTGGTTAAAGAAATATTTCACTTTTATTTTTTCACTTTGAGCATCAATAAAAGCAATGCTCCCGAAAAACTGCAGTTTTTTAAAACTTTTTTTGCATTGATACATGTCCCCTGGGGCAGGACCCGGGTCCAAAAACCCTTTTTAGGACAATAACTTGCATATTAGCCTTTAAAATTCGCACTTTTGATTTCTCAAATTTCAGACCCATAGACTGTAACGGTGTTCGAAAGTTTGCGCAAACTTTTGGTCCGTTCGCATATTCTGGATGCGAACTGAACCTGATGCAGATAATCAGTTCACTAATATTAATCAGAAAAACTGTTACAATGCATCCATGCACTGAACCTGCTAACCTTCTCAGCTATAAAAATGCTTAGTCTTTCTTTCATATGTTACCAAGAAAAAGTATAAGTAAATGACAAGGTTAGTGTTAACCTTAAGGGTAATAAACCACAAGACCTTGAGTTAAAAGGAAACCTAATACCTCTTAATCACGCACTGTCATTTGGCTATTTATGGCCTGGAGATAATGAAGTAGAGTGACTCTGACATTCAGTCATCATGCAAAGCCAGTTATTATGGAGCATACATATAGTAACCATATTTAGCCACTCAGGATATCATGCTCCTGTATACCTCCACTAGAATACGGTCTTCCCCAATCCCACCACTAAAGGTAGCCAAAGACAAAGGGGTTGGTCACATATTCAAGCACTGGCCACCCTCAAGCATCTGTGTTTGTTGACAGGTTGCTAAAACATGAAACTTGTCCCCACTGAAACTTGCCCAGCAGTGTTTGACTGTGTTTTATTGCCATAAACAGTAGCCCAGTCAGGCTATGGAGCTGCCCTATTTTTTATCTTAAACATACCCATAGTTACAAAAGGAGCATTTGCAGATAAGGAGAGCATACAATTAGAATTAGTACAGCATTCTTGTGTTTGTTTTTGCTATACAGTATGCAGATATTAAACTTCTTAGCTAAAGGCACTTCATCCTGCCCCCTTCCACCTCCCACAGTTGATATTTGCATATTGGTGTCATAGCTCCCAACTTTCCCTGATTTTGAGGGACTGTCCCTGATTTGGAGCAATGTCCCTCATTTTGGTCTGATCTATATAGTTGTATATGAAATGCACTTTTTATCTAGCAAAAAATGTTCCCAGTGCTAAACCTTTCATCCAATATCTAAATTGCTGCGTTTGTAAATTCCAAAAGCCAATATTAAGGAATAGTAGCGGTAAAAATAACACTTGAGGGTTTAACCAATCTTGTTTTTTGTACAATGCTCCATTAAGGGGGTGTGGCAAGGGGTGTGTCCTATGCCTGCATACTTTTTCTGATAGGTGTCCCTCATTCCCATTTCAAAAAGTTGGGAGGTATGTTGGTGTGTCTAGAATATAGGAAATGTAATGACATTCTAGAAGATAAGTGATGACCCCAAAGTCTTTGCTGAATCATTTCACTAACTCTCTCACTTTTGTGGTCTTTTTTCCCCCAGAAGCTGTCAATGAAGCGCACAGGTTAAGTTGCAGCTATCCAAACAACTCTTTGTTAAGCAGTGCCTAGATTCTATTACCTGCACACATACATATTTTCTTTAGTAAAATACCTTTTGCAACATGTAGGCTAAGCCAGGGGTTGACAAATTTGCTTGGAATCTAGGAGCCAGCTAAAAAAGTTAGGAGCCAGAAAACACGCCCCGTTGAGCTTGCGTACAGAAGCGAACACATACGTGAGCAGCGCCCGCATATGTAAACGGTGCCCCTGGAAGAAGTCATTGTTGTGACGAAACGGCGTAGGGAGGAGCGGCGTGCTGACGTCACCACGATTCGTACCACGCTGTCTACCCGGAAGGACGAGCGGACAGTAGAGCCGGCCGGCTATTATCGATACACGCACTTTTTAATCTGTATACATGTGAGTGCAATACTTTTTACCATTAAAACCTTTCAAAACGTTATTACGCTATATTAGTGTTTTTCTCCTCTGGGTCATATTTATGGAGAGAGATGAGTCTGATGTAGAAGACTGGTGAAATTGGAGAGAGAGTGACAGCATATCCCGGATCCCTTAAAGTGGCTTATGTGTTTATATGCCTGACTAATTTCTTGCTTTGGTAAGCAGTTAGAACATAAGTGGTGGAGGATTCTGTCATCTGCTATACAGATTCACAAAATCGTCTGGATATCTAATTTCACCCATTCGGAGAACTTTCTGTCACGTTTGTGAATTTTCTGCGATACATCCTTCTTATGGACTTTTGCACATATTTTTTCACTTGCTTTTTTAAGATTGCACTGGCGTTTTGTGTGCATCACATACAGCATAATTGATATTTATGTTGATTCATTTTACAGCGCAGCTTTACCTTTTTTATTTATATTTTTATGTTTATCTGACATATGAGCTGCAGCAGTGTTTTTATTATTTTTATTATTTCTTTATTCTTTATTTTTCATTTAACATTATTATAGTCTCATCACTATTGACGTTTCTCTGGACCTGCGCAGTATTTTTCTGTATACTTGGTAATAGTTTGCCTGTTGGTTAGGAAAAGCTCATTGGCCAACTTTTGCTAATTGGAGGTCAGGCTGCATATATTCTGATGGAGAATAGTTATCCAGGGATTCTTGTGAACTGTTTGATAAGAGTGTGCTTGGAACAGAACCACCAGATATGTATCATACCCCCTCTGTATTTACAAACATTTATCACTGTAATATTAAAGTGGTTGTAAAGTCAGATTTTTCTTTTATCTTAATGCATTTTATGCATTAAGATAAAAACAAAGCCTTCTGTGTGCAGCAGCCCCCCCCCCCTGCCCCCTTAATACTTACGTGAGCCCCATCTCTGTCCAGCGATGTCCACTCGTGTCTCGACTCTCTCTTCTGATCGGTTGAGACACAGCAGTGGCGCCATTAACTCCCGCTGTTGTCAATAAAAGTCAGTTATCAGAAGAGAGAGGAAGCTCCGTGTCTGAATGGACACAGGGAGCTGTGACTTGGCTCAGGAGCACAGAAGAGGGACCCAAGAAGAGGATCTGGGCTGCTCTGTGCAAATACACGGAACAGGACAGGTGAGTATAACATAACATGTTTGTTATTTTTAGAGAAAAAAAAGCAAGACTTTACAACCACTTTAATTTTCTGCCAAAATTCCTGCTGCTACCCTATACGATGACCCCATTAAAATATTCTATGCAGAACACCATGCCCCTTGACCAGATCATTTCTCACATTTTTTTTGTGAAAATAGGTTCTGTTCTAATCTCTTTACATGTGAGTGGTAGTAAAGGGCATAAACAATAACACTAAAAATTGTTGATCCTGGAAGCATCTGATTGGAAAGAAGTGAACCATTCTTTGTAGGGATATTTTTCACTTAATTGGAACTCCCTAACGCCACCATTCCTTCTATATAAGGGTGTTAAGTGAACTTAGCCATTAATTTTTAATAAAAAGAGAGGTAACACTTATTGAAGTAGAAGTAGAAGAAGCATGGGATGCACAAAGTTTTTATAAATATTTTAATGTAAACGGTTTTACCTGTCAAAAGGTTTGTAATTCTGCCCAGGCAGTCCTGTGATCCCCATATTCTGTCAAATTAGCCAACTCGTTACAAACTCCAACCACCTCACTTCCGGTTTCTTTAAACTATCAGTAATTCGATATTTTGACAAATTGCTGTTTGGACACAACACCAACAACTATATACAGTCAGGTACAGAAAGATTTTTCTGTTTTGACACCACAGTGGCTAACGAGGACAAAGTTGCTGTCGCCATTTTGTTGGTTAGTATTGGAGCGAGTAACAATGGTTACCGGTGTTGTGTCTGAACAGCAATTCGTCTAAATCTCCAATTTCTGATGGTTTAAAGAAACCGGATGTGAGGTGGTGTGGAGTTTCTGATGAGTTGGCTAATTTGACAGAACATCTGCATTCCTGCCACACCTATAGTTAGGTTAGTGACCTCCCCTTTTCCACTCCAGTTAAGCAATCCAGTTTGGTGACCATCACACCCCAGCATGCTAAATGTGCATGGTGGTAAAACGTCATAATAATGAGCCGACAACAAATAGGGGGTTCCAAATAGGGGGCTCCAGCAAAGCCACACCACAAACTTTTTTCAGCCTTCCCTCAGAGTTTAAGTTAAACTCTGAGGGAAGGCTGAAAAAAGTTTGTGGTGTGGCTTTGCTGGAGCCCGGCTGAGGCTGTCATTTCACATATCCACAGGGTTGTGCAATGATGTGCAGCGCATAGAACCTTTTCTGCCTCTTGTATCATAATAATGAGGTCACCAATCACCATTCTTTCCTTTTGTGTATGCATGTGTCTGGGTACCTTTTAGAATTTCTTTAGTGCACTTAGTATACATTATCCTTTACCCAATTTACACTGAGAAATATTTGAAACTGAAGTGCTCTTCTATGTGTGCTGAACATTTAATAAATAATAAGCTAAATTAAACCATGTCGAAGGAGATTATAAATGAACTCTTTGGCCTGCCAGTTGCTCTATCAAGGTTATTTTATAATGTCATTCTTAGATTGGTAAGAAACCTGTTAGAGTTGGCAGCTCAATAGGTGTCCTTGATATCATGGCACAGCTTTCCACCATATCTTAGTGACAGAGGACACACCATTTCTTATTGTTCCATGCCTATCTGCGATCGGTTCCCTCATACAGATAACTGTCATTCTTCAATACTGTGCAGCTGAAAATCACGCCTTTCCGGGATTGTGAATGAAAACACACTAGTAAGAATAAAGTTCAAGGCAGTTATGACACACCACAAGGTCACGTTACTGCTGTACGTCTATAAAATCACATTACCTACTAATCTAGCAGGAAGACGGTTTGCCTCATGTATGACACAGTTTACAATAACCTGAGTGCTCCATTTACAGACACGTACAGAACAGAAATGGCATGTAAGTCCGAAAGGCCTTGTGCCTGTCAATGTAATAGAGATCCAGTCAATAGCATTCTGTTTCGAATGCTTAATTCAGAAGTCACACCAGAAGCTAACAGTCAGCAGGGGTATCATCAATACAGCTGTAATTCTACTGAAGGATGTCCCTGTGAGGGCAACAAGAAGGTAGCGCTAAAGAACTCTGAAGTTATCTGCAAAAAAGCATCTGAAGTTTTATTAAAGACAGTGGCTTTCATTAAAAATGTTCCATCCTTCTACCAGCTGCCACAGGAAGATCAGATCCTTCTCATACATAAGTGCTGGGCACCACTTTTCGTTTTAGGACTGGCTCAAGAAAGAGTGGATTTTGAATGGAAAGAACTTTCTGTCCCCAGCCTCTTGAAAAAGATTCTTCTTAATCAGTCTTCTAATGTCGGTGATACCACAGTGAGGTCTGATGCTGGAGTCCCTTTTAGAGATGTCCAACGTATGAGGATGCTTCTACATAAATTGTGGAGCTTGGACATTTGCACGAAAGAGTATGCGTATCTTAAAGGGATGGTATTGTTTAATCCAGGTACGTATTTGTTTAATCAAAAGAACTTCACTTAACGCTAGCTGTATATAAACTGTCTATTTAACAAACCGCTAATGCAAGCTCAAAAGAGCAATAATTTTTTTTTTCCAATGAAAAAAAATCTATCTAAGAATTGAACAAACTCAAACTTTTGAACTTTTGACTTCAAAAACTAAAATTTTTGAGGACTGACATTCAGTTACAATTCTGTCAAAATTACTGAATGCGGATTTAGCTACTGTATATAAATACATAAAGTATGAGCAGGTGCTTACTAGTTTGATTGGCAAATCCTCATAGGACATGAGCTTCAATAATTCAGTAAGAAATTTTTCCTTTCTTTCTTTTTTTCATTCTTGTAATCTTTCAATACATATGATGGTAGAAATTGATTGAGAATGACATCTCTCCTTTTCAGGTACTGGGCTTCTTTCCCATTGTAAGTAATCGTGGTTTATTAGTGATAATTGGTATTTGGTTATATTTAGCAAATAGAAGTAGCTCTTCTTTTTAAAACAAGGATTTTTATTTTCCTGAAATCTATGTTTAATTTTTATAAAATTCCAGTGGGAAATAATTATTTTTTGCTAGCTGCCAATATTTAAATTTTGTTATTGTGATCTGAATGTTTCTTTGTGTGCAATACATATCTTATAGACAAAATCATGTTGTATTTATATACTGCATAAATATAAAGAAATTGTGTTTCCGAGAGATATATTCTACCAATTTCAGTATAATGTGCTGTTATTTTTATGTTAACTAACTTTATAACATCAGATTTTGCTTTAGCTCTTAAAAAAAAAGGCTTGAAAATTACCTAATTACACTATCATGTGCAATCGCCTGAATCCATTCATCAACGGCACCCTCGGTGCACCTGCGCCGTTGTCTACGGCGCGCATGCGCCGTAGACATCGGTGCCGTATTTTTTGCAAATAACTCCATAACCATGTAGGTTAAGGAGATATTTATTGCACCTACAGGTAAGCCTTAATCTAGGCTTACCTGTAGGTCAAAGTGGTCTGTTTAAATATTAGTTCTACAAACACAGTATTACAAATGTTCTTACTCTTTACAACCCTGAGCGCTGTTAATGCCCAATATTTACTATATAACATACTGCAAATTATATTGAGGGCAATAATACAAATTAACTAATAATAACCTAACTTAGGTTTAACAAACCTTGAACTTCTGCCTATAAAACATAAACTATGTATGTTTTAATGTAGTTGAAGGGAGGTTGATCACATTACCCACAAACAAGATGGGTGGGTTGTCTACGTGCAGTTATACTCCCCCAGGGCAAACCTCAGGTGAGAGAGACTGGTACAGCCAGGAGCTTTTACGTTATCACAGTTCACCCAGGACACAGTCATAAATTGTATTTTGTCTATGATACAATATTCCGATCAAGTTTACTGATCTTGACTCATCTATTGCACAACTGCTATAGTACTGTATAACAGCTACTGGATATGTGGCTAAAAGGATGAAGGCAGCAACAATTACAATTATTCATAAAAAAATATTAATTGAAACATTACAGCCCAGCCAAATTGTTTTCTTTTACTTTTGTTTCAGATAGAGATGCGCAGGGTTAATGTCTCTTTTTATTGCCAACTGTGTCTCTATTGGGAAATTTAAGGACAGAAAATCATGAGAAATCTCTCCAACTGTGACCCACATAAATAAAAAAATCACTCATTTTAGTAGAGTGGGCAAGAGTTAAAATTTCTGACAGTGTTTTTATTGCTGCCCTTGTCTTCCCGTTCCAGGGGCAACTACCCACTGATCTAGATGAAGAAAGATATGCATTGAAGGGGTTGTAAAGACAGAAGGTTTTTTATCTTAATGCACTCTATGCATTAAGAAAAAAAAACTGCTGTGTGGAGCAGCCACCTTAGCACCCCCTGGTTACTTACCTGAGCCCCTTCTCTCTCCAGCTTTGTCCATGAGTGTTTTGGCCATCCAGGACACTCCTCCAGATTGGCTGAGACACAGCAGCAGCACCATTGACTCCCGCAGCTGTCAAGCAAAGTCAGTCAGCCAATCAAGAGAAAGGGGGCATGGCCAGGTCAGGGCTCTGTGTCTGAATGGATACACAGAGTTTTGACTCGGTTCGGGTGCCCCCATAGAGAGCTACTGGCTGAGGGGGCACTCAACAAGAGGGAGGGACCAGGATCGGCAAAAAGGGAAGAGGAGGATCAGGGCTGTTCTGTGCAAAACCAACTGCACAGAGAAGGGAAGTATAACATGTTTTTTTTTTTTTTAAACAAGACTTTTCCCATCTTTGGTTATGTGCAGTAACATAAGTTAGCCTGGGTAACATCAACTATTAGAACAGATGCATTCAAAATCTGTATGAAAACAAAGAAACTGCAAATATATAATACCTTTCTGTCCTCTATCAATATGCTTAAATGATTATTTTCATTTCATTGTGTCTCTCTGAAATAGACAAGAACTTGTTTTGAAGTAATGAGTATTTGAATCCTTTGTGTGATTTTTCACAAAAATAATTCCCATTGATAAACCTGTATGGTTTTCATGTTATTTGTTAAACCCAATTGAAAAATATTTAATTCTAATTTGTTTCTGTTCACTTTGCTTGGTCCCCAGGTATCAGTGGTATTAGGTACCCGCAGTATGTTCAGACCCTGCAGCTGGAAGCACAGCAAACACTAATGGAGTTTACATCAATGACACACAGCAGGAGTCACACTCGATTCACATGGATGCTAGAAGCTGTGGACATTGTCAAGGCTATTGACTCCAAAATTATCACAGAACTTTTCTTTAGACCAGTCTCCGGAGTAATTAATCTGGAAAAGATGTTGCTTGAAACTTTGTTTATCAACCACTAAAACAGTGAATCCAGAACATTTTCCTGATGCTTTGAACAAAATTAAACCTCTTGAATTGAATGGGCCTTCATAGATGTAAGCTGACTTACAGCGTTGGTCAAATATTTTCTTATATTGCACCAGTGCATATACTGAAAGATAGAGAAAGATAAAACCCATACTAAGAGATAACGCAAAGCTCCATAAAGAAGTACATTATGTGCTGTAGTCATTAACTCTTTTAGCTCCAGTTTTTGCATGTATGTAAATTTAAGCACTAAAGTCTCTGATACAGTGTTGGCTACTGGAAATACATACCCGAATCATTTTTATACCTAGTGACTATTAAGCTTTTTTTTCCTGTTTACAATCACAAAAAAATGGCGAATATCTTCATCTTGTCAGAATAGAAATATTGGAGCTGAAACTGCCAACATGTTTTTGAAGGTGGGCTTCAAGAATGTCATCCTTATTCTTCCTGCACAACTCAACCCAACACTCAACTCAAGCCCAATCTCAACCCAACATTGCGCACGAGAGCAGCGGCTCTCTTCTCTTCTTGTTAGTCAGTAAACTAGAAAATGTATGGGCATAACTAGTGTACTGATACCTCACTGACTGCTGGATCAGTAGTGGACAAAGATAAGCAAGGCAATGCAAGAGCTTTCACTGTCAAATACAGGTTAGCAGAAAAAATACTGTAGCTGCTGACTTTTAATATTAGGACACTTACCTCTCCAGGGTTGCCACAGTGTCGGCACCCCAGACGATTTTCGGATCGGCTCTTGTGCGCAGCCGCCGCCATTCATGTTAAGGGAAACCTGGCGGCGGAGGAAGAAGGAGGGGGGCTAAACTTTTGAGGAACGGCGCCGTCTCCTGGAAGTGGGGAAGGGTACCTGTTACAAACTGGTACCTGTTCCCCCCTAACGCCCAGAAAGGTGCCAAAATGGCAAATTTGGCACCGGAGGGGGGAGGAAGCATATAAGCGGAGTTTCCACTTTTGGGTAGAATTCTGCTTTAAGCATCCTTGTGGGCAAATTTCACAACTGTGTAATAAAATGTTTGTTCATCAAAAGCAGCTTGTACTGCAGCATCAATAAGAGTAGGCTCACACTGGGGCGACCTGGGATCCGACTTTAAGTTGCCCCAAGTCGCGCGGTCGAGAAAATGAATGTAAGTAAATGGGAGCCGTCTTAATGTACACTACTGAAGTCGCTCCGACTTCAGAAAAGGTTCCTATACTACTTCAATCCGACTTGTAGGCAACTTGTACCCATTGATTTCAATGGAAGTTGCCTCAGAAGTCGGATCACTGTCTTAACTGAAGCAACAATACATGAAGATAACATACATTTCTCAGGCAAACCCCTCCCTCCCCCAGAGCCGACTGTTTGATTGGCCACTGGAAATCCTCCTTTCCTGGAGGCGCCTTGAAGTTGCCTGATGATTCATACTCAAGTCGTGTCCAAGTTGCCTCCCAAAGTTGTACTAGAAGTTGTGTTGCCCCTGTGTGAATGGGCTCTTACTGTCCACAGTTTATACATTCTGCACTGCTATCAAAAATAATTACATGGTGCTCATATGCATTTGTTCCAACCCTAAAATTATTTTAAAGCTCCTGGTAGTAACGATTGCTAGCAGGTGTTGGTTTGTATGTGTTTTGACCTTATGTTCAAAGATTTAAAAAAAAAAATGTAATAATAAAATAAGTGGGGTAAGGGTGCCCAAAATACATAAATTAGGGTGAGATTTGAGAAGGGATTTCTCTGACAGGTGTAAAGTCTAAACATGTTTGACAGCTGTCATGGGGAGTAAACCCTGTAGTTTAAGAGGATGAATATCTCTGCTGGGGTCCTTGGTCCTTGAGCATTTATTTTACCAAGCCGGTGGGTGTGTGACTCCACTGGAACCCACTAAATTCTGTGTAGCTTTCAGGAATTCGAAGAATGACCTGTAACTAACACTGGACTTTGCTCTTATTTCTTTGAACACATAAGTACTCGCACAAGATAATCAACATTGCTCCAAGTCAACAAATCATAGAAAGTACACTTAATTTATGTATATTTACCAGTTATCCCGATACAAGATCAATGTTTTCTATTAAAAATGTTTTCCTGCATACACAGGAATAAGTATGCACTTAAAAAGCAAGTTGACTTTATAAAGTTTAAATAAGAGTTAGTTGTCACTGCACTAGGCAAAGCAAAGTTTACAGCTTTTAATTCACTGTATCTATCTGTATTACTGTATTAATCTCTGCATTTTGTGTATTATTTTTCTATTTTTATTTAAAATGGTTTCATGTATTGGTCTGTTAAATTTGTTATGACTCATCCTATCTGGGATATTCTGCTGATCTCTTACATTTTCTGTTTACATGATCGCTGAAAAGCTGCAATTTTATGTTTTAATGTTGCACTTAAACTAAAACTTTATTTATTATTGAAGTAAGAACATTTCACACCAAAATAAAATATTTTACTAATAATGTTTGCATATTATTATTAATTATATACAGGATTTATATAGCACCAACAGTTTGCAAGCACTTTTTTTAATATGTATTGCATTTTCTTTTATTCACTCTTATGCCCGTTTTCCACTTTTAAAGTGGTTCTAAAGTCTTAAAGGGGTTGTAAAGGTACAATTTGTTTCCCCTAAATAGCTTCCTTTACCTTAGTGCAGTCCTCCTTCACTTACCTCATCCTTCGATTTTGCTTTTAAATGTCCTTAATTCTTCTGTCTGTAACTCCACACAGTAATGCAAGGCTTTCTGCCTGGTGTGGCGTGTCGTGCTCGCCCCCTCCCTTGGACTACAGGTGAGTCAGGACGCTCTCTACGTTGCAGATAGAGAAAGGAGCTGTGCGTTAGTGGGCGTCCTGACTCTCCTGTAGTCCAAGGGAGGGGGCGAGCACGACACTCCACACCAGGGAGAAAGCCTTGCATTACTGTGTGGTGTTACAGACAGAAGAACAGGAAGTGAGGATTTCTCAGAAGAAATAAGGACGATTAAAAGCAAAATGGAAGGATGAGGTAAGTGAAGGAGGACTGCACTAAGGCAAGAGAAGCCATTTAAAAAAATTATACCTTTACAACCCCTTTAAGGGGTTTACCTTAATTCATTCTATGCTTTAAGGTAAAAACCTTGTGTGCCAGAGGATCCTGCCCCAGCCCCCCCTTATACTTGCCTGAGCCCAATCTCAACCCAACATTGCGCACGAGAGCAGCGGCTCTCTTCTCTTCTCTGGGCAAATTGGTAGCAGCAGGAACCAATGGCATTCTCGTTTGCGGCAATCAAAATCTGTGAAACGGGAGAGTGGGCGGCAGGCTGTTTATAGAAGCTCGGGAGTGAGCCCACAGAAGTACCTTTTGAGAGAACATCTTTCTATGGTGGGCAGTGGCCAAAGAGTAAGTGCCAGGAGCACCGTTGGGGAACATAAGACGTAGAGGATCAGGGCTGCTCTGTGCAAAACTATTGCTCAAAGTAGGAAAGTATGAAACTTTTATTTTAATAAAAGATGAAACATTGCAACTCTAAAATAAACTCTTAACTGTAAAAATAAACAAAGTTGCTAGGGAGTAGGGATTGTTGGCAGAAGAGACTCTCTGCTGCCAAAGATCTCAGTACTTGGTAAACGTCACCACATGATTATTTCCGCCGTTCTCTTCCCTCCAGATCCCTTGCATACAAGGTTTAGTTTAAACGTCTGAAGATATTGCAACATACACTTTATGTACGATTAATTTACTAGGCCACAATTTTTGGAGGTTCTCGGGCTCCGAGGCAACAAGGTCTGCAGGGTGTCTGCATGTTCCAGTCAGCGGCCGGCACCCATTAAGACCATTCGTGTAGCTCTCTCCCCTGATCCTGCCAATGGTGCCTCCTCCATGTGTCATGTTTGACATTTGAGGCAACGTAGTGAAAATATTGTGTGACTTCTCTGTCTTGTGGGTGTGCACATCCGTGGCCACCGTCTTCTTAATGTCTTTTAATTCCATATACTCTGCACATGATCTCTATGCCATTTTTATATATTATATTTAAGCAATAAAGGAAATTTCTTATATAGGTGGAGATCGCTGTCTGCCCCACCCCTTTGTCACTATCCGAACTTTATAGGTCTTTACCCTTCTCCCCACCTTTTTTCTACTTGTTATTTGAGTTCAAGACAAACAGAAAAGGCGCCACCCACATCGGGTGAGTCGGTACCCCTATATTGCAAGTGTATTGAATGTCGATGCCATTCTACACAATGGTCTCTGGATTTGATCTGAAAACCCTCCCCATTGTTTTTCAATTTGCCAAAGATCTCTTCTCCCTAGTAGATCACTCGCCCACTCTTGTTGGAGGACATCACAGAAAGATGCAGTTGTGTACACTTGATGAAGCATGACACTTGTGCTGGTAGACAAACCTGATAATGAATCTACTATTGCTAGATATGTCACATTCCCAGTAAATAATACACTGCCATTTTCGAGAAGATACCTTATGAAGGCTTACACAGAATGTATTTATTCCATATGGATAAAGAATGAGGAACCAGAAGAATAGCAGTCCTGTATGCAAAGAATAGGGTTTCAGGAGGGATTTCTTAATCAATGCTTTTTCCTTAATATCTAAAACAAAGAGCTTCAACTTTCCCTAAAACCTTCCTTTGAGTATTTACATGCTTACAGATTACATGCCATATATGGCAGGTCAAGGCAGAGAATATACAAGACACTTTGGTCAGATGTTTTCTTCTTAGGAAGATTCCTCTACCACAAAAAGTTGGAAATATCCCTTCCATACATAAACTTGTTAATTACAATACAATAGTACTAGTCCCAGAATCAGCATCATTAGAGATCCTACATCCCATTTTAATCACAAAGAATAAAACAGACTGACACCAAATTTTAAATGTCTCTCTCTTCTCCTCAGTTCTCTTAAAGTTTTTGGGATAGAAGAATTCAAGATGGTATCTATGCATGTAGTTGATTTGTCTGCGAAGTTCACATTTCGGATGTTCTCCAAAAACAAAATGACTATCAACATATTCCCATATTATCATAACATCATAATATTTTTGTATTTAAAGCGGGAGTTCACCCGAAAACATTTTTTTTAACATTAGATTGAAGCTAATTTTAGTAAGCAGAATTGGGTGTTCTTTTTAAAATGAATGCAGTACTTACCGTTTTAGAGATCAATGTTCTCCCGCCGCTTCCGGGTATGATGTTCGGGACTGGGCGTTCCTATTTGATTGACAGCCTTCCGACGGTCGCATACATCGCGTCACCAGTTGCCGAAAGAAGCCGAACGTCGGTGCGGCTCTATACGGCGCCAGCGCACCGACGTTCGGCTACTTTCGGGAACTTGTGACGCGCTGTATGCGACCGTCGGAAGGCTGTCAATCAGATAGGAACGCCCAGTCCCGCAGTCCATACCCGGAAGCGGTGGGAGAACATCGATCTCTAAAACAATAAGTAGTACATTCATTTTAAAAAAAACACCCGATTCTGCTTACTAAAATTAGCCTCAATCTAATGTTAAAAATGTATATTTTGGGTGAACCTCCACTTTAAGAACGACATTCATCCTTAGTTTATCTGTCTATTTTTTGGCATAAAGATGGTAGTCAGGACCTTCTCCAAGACACTTCTGGCAGTTGTCACGTATCTCAGAGAAAAATAAATAAGCAGTGACTCAGATTTACTGCATGCAATATTTCTGAGCCTTGTGAACTGCCTTGCTGGAATTTAAGACCATCTGTAACATAATCAGTCTGAGAGACATTTTTATTTTAACAGACTATAGCTCTGCATCATGTAACATACTGTACAAAATCAAGGGGGCACCCACAGCATCCTTCTTCTAGGAAAGTTGGAGCCTCTGATGTGCTGGATGGAAAATAATCTTCTAGGCATTTACCGTCTACATGTCAGAAAAATCTAAATTCCAAACAGACTGACAACTATGCTGTCCAGAGATTTTTCTGCACAGCACAATAATCATCTGGGGGACATTTGGTGGACCACTTTCCCTCCACGATGAACAGCAAATACCCAACATGTTTTGCAGGTTTCCATTCAAAGAATTAGCTGGCATAGATGTAGTCAACTAGTTCTAGTTGAACAGCACCTTCAAGTCAATCCCTCTCATACTTTGAATCCTTAACAGGCTCAAATCAGAAATTAACTGGTGGTGATCATATATGCCAAGGAGGTTATAGCACTTGCCCTATTCCAAGTCAGTATTTGCAGTCCTCAAACTGCTGCATCTACCAAATTCTACTCAAATCCAGAAGAACTTCCACTAATTTAATCTAAAGCAGAGTTTAGCAGAAATTTGCAAATTTTGCTAGGGCTTAGAAATTTAAAGGGTAAGTTCACCTGTAAAAAAAATATATATATAAATGCACATATTTTTGCAGGAAAACATGTGCATTTTTTTTTCTACAAGAGTCTGCAAATTGGATTCACCATTAGTGAAACGCGGGTGCAGTGCCACGGTTGCTGTAGCGCTTTGGAGGGTCGCTTAGAAATATGTTACAATCTAAATACAGGTGTAGCATGTTGCCAAGGATGAAGTTGGCCTTTAAATCTAACTTATCAAAGTTTCAATAATTCCTCTTTTTCATGCAATCCAGCCTGGAAAACGGATAATAACCATCTATAGTGGGAGACTACAGTATGTACTGCACTTGGTGTCTCTCACTCTGGGCTTCCTTCATTGAGGTATCTGTGAAAACGGTATGCAGGAAGCTAGGCATTCTTTACATTGCAGAGCTGTAGAAAGATTGTGCATCATGTCCATAAAATAAAAAGCATGCTCTACTTCTAGTTGGTGCAAAAGGTGAAAATACAAAGTATAGAGGAAATCTATGCAAATTAAGGTAATCCATTGCCCCACCAGCCTTCAAAACTAGTGCCCCCCCTCGAAAATTTCAGGTGCGGGTCTTAAACAGAAAGGGTGTGGCCTTAACAAGAAGGGATGGGTCATATTTAAATTAGGGGGTGCACAAGTTTAGTCAGGTCTAGGGCAGCACAAAATCTAAATACACTACTGCTGCACAGGCACAACCCCAATATAACGCTGCAATCTGAGCAGGCTGGAAAAGGAAAATCAGCCCCCCAAATGCCACTTATGCTAAACTGGCTTAAGCAGCAGCATACTGGGGTGGTGCCTGCACACTGTGATGACTACAACGCTAGTCGTCGCAATGGGCAAGTACAACCCCTGTATTGTAGTGTCAGTTGTTCATACACCGCAACTGGGGCAGGCAGAAAAGATTAATTGCTGTAGTGCAATGACTACACCGCTGGGCATTGATTGGATGGGAAAAATTATCAAGAAAGAAGGAGGGGTGGACAAGTATTATATACAGACATCATGCTGGGAAAGCATGGCAGCAGACACCTTTTCTAATTCTGTAGGAGCCCTCTGCTTTTCAGGACCTCCTGGCTGAACATACATAGCCCAGTGACTACTGACCACTCTGCACACGTGACACAGAATTTTTTTTTGGAGTAAAAGCAATTTGCAACTGTCTTGGACTACACAAGTAAGTGTTGTGTATTTTGTTCCACAATGGTCTACCTTGTAATACTGCTAAAAAGGTTATTCCTGTGCATGCCTGTGTTTCATCAGATTAGGCGACCAATCAGAAAGTGTAACTGAAGTGACGTTTCGTCGCCACCATCTTGCTACACCCCGCACTCGTCCACAGTAAGGATACACTGAGAAGTGGGTAAACAGATATTTTGTTACAACCCCGGAGTTTTGCATTTTACACATTTTTTTTAAACAGTAAATGGAGTTTATATAGTGAAATACAGTACTTAGTACTCTGTGTGAATGTTTACATGTTGAATTTTAAAAGCAGCAAACTTCTGTCAGATTTACAAACCTGTAAAATCAGCACGCTTGCCGCAGCTTTTAAAATTCAACATATAAACAGTAAGACAGAGTTGTAAGTACTGTATTTCACTATATAAGGTCAGTTTACTGTTAAAAAAAAAAATTCTAAAATGCAAAGCTCCAGTGGGTGTAACAAGATGTCCGCTTACCCCCTTCTCAGTGTATACTTACTATGGAAGAGTGCAGGGTGTAGTAAGATAGCGGCTACGAAAGGTCACTTCTGTTACACTTTCTGACGGGTCTTCATATCTGACGAAACACCTGCCATACTGGGCCCTGGGTTAGAGGTTATTACTGCACAAACCTGCCACATGGATGGGTATATACTAGACAAGTCTGCAAAACTGTGGACATTAATAGTACAAAAGGCCACATGTTTTTGCATTACCAGCCCACATGCAGATGATTATTGCACTAGCTTACCAACACATTTTGGGGATATTGTAGCCCACAAGCATGAGGCTGTCTCCTGGGGGTCTACTACCCACGTCCATTGTTGATTATCTTTCTGTTTGGATCCACATAACAAGTGGGCTTAACTTCAGTATACCAGCTTGGTTTGCCTCATTGGATCCCTGGTACTACACATTTATGTTTTAAATGAGGTGGGGTTCACCGCTCCAGGGAAATCCCAAGTGCAATTGTGGATAAGTCCAGGTGGATGTGGGTGCTGGAAATGCACTAGGCAATGGAAAGTAGCAAAGGACGGATGGACAGCCGCACACCAAAGAACTCTTGAGTTGTCTTTATTGAAGGAACATGAGCAAACATCGCAAATACCCAGCAGAAATCAAAAACAGCCGACGCGTTTCACACTTAGTTAGTGTTTATTCATGGCCATGAATAAGCACTAAGTGTGAAACGCGTGCGGCCGTCCATTGCTACTTTCCATTACACATTTATTTTTGTGGATCGCAAAAGCTCTGTTTCTTGGACATCTGCCCCCATTGAGTTAGACATCTGTTACTTAATGACCCACGGACAATATGTCTACTAGGGTGTAGTATACGGAATTTCCTATATTGGATATCTCCCACACAGGGATGTTTGCCCAATTTTACTATCATCTGCTAGCAGAATTTCAGATATACATGTCTATATTTCCTATGGAATTCTCTTCGTCTATATAGTTTTTCTGATATTCGGATATTTATACATCAGATCCTGTCCATCCCAAGATAGCGAGACTTGCTCTTTGTTCTTGCTATTTTTGTTGTTCGTCCTGAAGAAGCGTAAAGGAATACAAATCTGCGCTAAACCCTATAAACTAAATAAATAAATGAACAAGTGAACAAATGTGTTGCGAATGAATAATAATCAGGATGGTATAAAAAAAAACAAAAATAAGTAAAGTGGTGCAGCAACTAAAAACCTTAAATATTCAGTCCATAAAAAGTGTAAAACAAAAAAATGGTGCGCTACCACATAAATATCCAAAAAAGGGTTAAAGTGTGTTAATAAGTGTAAAACCTTAAATGACATCTGGAAAATAGATACAAAGTCCCAAACAAGCAATTAGGAATCCAAAAATAATCTTAAATAATAAAATTCTTGAACACTGTGTTAATCAATTTGTGTATTTTTTCTTTAAAGCGGGAGTTCACCCATAAAAATGTTTTCCCCTTAGATGGATGCTCGTTTTGTCTAGGGGGATCGGCTAGTTGTTTTAAAATATGAGCTGTACTTACCGTTTTCGAGATGCATCGCTTCCGGGTATGGGTCTTCGGGAGCGGGCGTTCCTTCTTGATTGACAGTCTTCCGAGAGGCTTCCGACGGTCGCATCCATCGCGTCACTAGTAGCCGAAAGAAGCCGAACGTCGGTGCGGCTCTATACTGCGCCTGCGCACCGACGTTCGGCTTCTTTCGGAAAATCGTGACGCGATTGATGCGACAGACGGAAGCCTCTCGGAAGACTGTCAATCAAAATAGGAACGCCCAGTCCCGCAGCCCATACCCGGAAGCGGCGGAGAAGATGCATCTCGTAAACGGTAAGTACAGCTCATATTTTAAAACAACTAGCCGATTCCCCTAGACAAAACGAGCATCCATCTAAGGGGAAAAAGTATTATGTACGGGTGAACCCCCGCTTTAATAAATATATATTTTTTGTTATTTCTATGGTTCCTTGCCTTTAAAGTCTGACCATTGGTTACCCCTTCTGAGTAATTGTCCATGTTTCCCTCTTAAATATACGGATGTGGCATTGTGAGTGCTTTTCCTTTTTTTATTCATTGGGATATTTGTGCTGTCCTGGCATTTTTAGGGCCTCAAGAAATGCGATACGTCAGGACTGATAGATATCATCGTTTGTGGACTCTAACTTTCCTACAGACTAAATAATATACACTGATTTTGGTTATTTTTTACAAATAAATTTAGCAAAATACATTTTGGGCTAAATTTTGGGAATTTTATAAATGTATTTGCAAAATTTTATAACAGAAATAAAAAATAACGCAATTCAAAATTTCAGGCTTTTTTGTATATTTATAAAAAAAAAAAAAAATAACCCAGTGGTGATTAAATACAACCAAAAGACAGCTCTATCTGTATAAAATATATATATATATATATATATATATATATATATATATATATATATATATATATATATTTTGTTTGGGTACAGTGTTGCATGACTGAGTTATTGTCATTCAGACGTTTTTTTTCTAGTCAGCAAACTCTCCATCATGTTATCCTATGTGTCCATGCACACATAGGCTGTTATCAGCAGTTTTGGGCAGTGGCATTTTTGAGCAGTAAAAAAAAAAACACCAAAACTAGTGGGTTCTGAGAGATGTTTTTCAGCTGTAAAAACGCTCTAACGCAGCTCTAAATGCTCAGAAACATTGCTCACCAGCAGTTTTTGATCCACTGAATATATATATATATATATATATATATATATATATATATATATACATATATATATATATATACAAAAAAAACACTGACACGGAAAGATGCTACAAACTGATAATAAACGAAAAAATGCTATTAAAAAAAGTTAAAAAACTCACTGCAAAGCTACTGTCGGTTTAACTACAGATAACAGAATAGAACAATGATCTCGAAGGAAAGAGAAATGTAGTTTTATTCTGTACAAAATGTAGAGTGAGAACACAGCTGGTGCCCCCTATATTCTGAATCCTCTGTTTAGCCCAAACCCAAAATAACTTAGATTATTCCCTTCCAAGAAAAGCTGTTGTCATTTAAAAACATAAAAGACAGCTCGGGTACTGCCATCTAGTGGAATATAAGAAAAATGAATACTTTTTTACAGTACATAGGGGGTTATTTACTAAAGGCAAATCCACTTTGCACTACAAGTGCAAAGTGCACTTGGAAGTGCAGTCGCTGCAAATCTGAGGGGGACATGCAAGGAAAAAAAACTGCATTTTAGCTTGCACATGATTGGATGATAAAATCAGCAGAGCTTCCCCTCATTTCAGATCTACCCCTCAGATTTATAGCGACTGCACTTTCAGTGCAATTTCAAGTTCACTTTGCACTTGTAGTGCAAAGTGGATTTACCTTTCGTAAATAACCCCCTTAGAGTCACACAGGCCCCTGCCAGCAAAGGAGCTTACTTACAGTCCCTATCACACTTATACAAGAACACACATGCATACTCTAGGACCAATCGGAGAGGTCAGGTAACATGCTGGTATGGTTTTGGAAAGAAAATGGACTGAATAAAGGAAACCTATACAAAGGGTAAACATGTAATAGAGGTGCAAAATGGGAGGCAACCCACAGTAGCGAAAGAGTTAAAATCTGCTTACTCTAAATGTTTGGGGAAATTACCTTAAAAAAATGGTATAAATAGTAAGGCAAAAGCACAAATAATAATTAATTTACTAAAACTGGAAAGTGCAAAATCTGGTGCAGCTGTGCATGGTAGCCAATCAGCTTCTATTTTCAGCTTCTTCGATTAAGCTTCGACAAAAAAACTGGAAGCCGATTGGTTTCTGTGCAGAGCTGTACCAATTTTAGTAAACCAACCCCAATATACTGTATAACTTTATTTTCAAATTGGTAGTTTAGTTGAACTGGCATTACTGGCTGCTGAAAGAGTTCCCGTTTCCAGCCAATTCATTTAAAAAACAATCATAAAATGATATGTGCCATTAACATATTTTATGTATTACGATCTGAGACTGCTGCTGGGTTCAGCCACCATAGATGTGATGTCAGCAGCCCCAGAGCTGCCACTCCATCGCCATTTTATTGTATTTCCTTTCACTTCTTTTTCAGCAGTTACATAAATGTTTATGCAGGGAGGCAAGAGGTGGAGCAGCTTGGTGACCACAGACAGTAATTAGATACTTATTCAAAAAAGGAAATATTCCATGCTGGGGTTAAGCACTTAATCTTAAATAAAGCTGCCACTGCTCGTGTGCACAGCAAGCTTGGACAAAGCATTCCTAGATTGTAAGATTTAACAAGCAGGGCCCGCTGATGCTTCCTGTATTGAATTGTATTGTAACTGTACTGTCTGCCCTCATGTTGTAAAGTTCTGTGCAAATTGTTGGAGCTATATAAATCCTGTATATTAATAACGCTTTGGCAAGCTTTGCTCCTCCTCTCCTGCATGTGCCCCCATACCAAGCCATGTGCTATGGGGGCACATGTGGGTTTGCGCTCTTGAGCTGGGCTGCATGCATCCCAAAACACACACAGCGGGGCCCAGCCACACCTCCCACTCACTCCTCACAGGATGTGACTGACAACAGCAGAAATCATTGGCCGCCGCTCTCAGTGTAGCCTGTGAGACCGGGAAGAGGAAAGAAAAGAGCTGCAGCCAGGCACAGCACTGGATCGATAGCAGTCTCAAGTGATATTTAGGCTCGATTCCCACCTATGCATGTTACTATTGAGCGTTTTTGCAGTGCTTTTTGTGGTGTTTGCTGCGTTTTTCACCGCAATTTTTTAATAACATTTTTTTTTTTTAGCCGGCAATTTCCACTTTTTTACATTTCCTTTAACAACCAGCTATAAACAGGTAGAAAAAAAAAGCCGCAAAAACGCGGTACTTGCGTTTTGGACGCAGGTCCATTGAATTCTTTTACATGCAAAACTCTGCTTTTTGTGGGGAAAAAAGTCCCGGACCCTTTCCAAAAACGCAGAGGCACAAAAAAGCATTAATGTGAACATGTTCCATAAGAAAACCATGTTAAAAAAATTCCCTGCATTTCTGCAAAATGCATCAAAAAACGCATCAGTGTGAATGGAGCCTAAGGGGGTGTTTAAAACAGATTTTAGTGGGAATGTTGATTGTAAACAGGCTGTTAGCAGGCTTCGGAAAGCTTAAGCACTTGAGGGACCAATCATACATGTCTGTTCCGGTGCATTAACAAACACTATGTCGCACATGGATGGGTCTTGCATTAAGACATCGCACCAGCAAGGACAAAAAACAAACACAAGTATGTTCCTTATTCCAATGCAGTGCACCCCAACACACAGTAGTGTATTACCATGCATTGTAGTGCACTGCAAAGCATGTGCATTAGAAGTGCACTGGGTTAATGCAATCGGGGAATATTGACAATAAATGGCACCACACTGAAGAGGTATGAATTGACCTTGAAGCTTTTTGAAAGCCTGGCAGCAGCTTGTTTATGGCTGGGTTCACACTGGCCCGACATTGGAAGCTCATGTCGCATGACATGTGAAAATCAATGTTTCCCTATGAGAGCCGTCTTAACTGGTCTGACACAAGTCGGTCCGACTTTGAAAATGCTCCCTGCACAACTTTGGTCTGACTTTGATCGTACTTCAGCCCATTGAATATCATTGAAGTCGGATCAAAGTAGGATGGTGATTACAGCATCAATAAAAAGAATTCTCACACTGCGATTATTTTGATTGGTCAAAGGACAAGTCAGACTATCCTAAAGTTGGATCAAAGTAGTATCCTGTTGGGGGCGTGGCCGACTTCTGGGATGTGAGGACGCTTCTCCTCAGAGCTCCGGCCGTGGACATATCCTGATTCATCCTGAAGGGCTCCAGACTTGGACATTCTCCTGCCAAATTGCCTGAAGTAGTGGGGGAGAGAGCCAGGATCCCGAGGATGGTGAAACACGGTTCCAGCATGGACCCTAACCCGGCGGGGAAGCTCACAAAATTTTCTCACGTGGCGTCCCAAAATGGCGCCCGCACGGATCGCAGGGCTCTATCTGTGCCCCCGGCCTGTGGAGGAATCGAGGAGGATACTGAGTGGCCGAGTCTACCCGACCCTTTAGCTTCTCCCGCGGCATCTCCTCACCCGGATGGGGAGGAGGGGGGCTCTGGCGCGCAGCCCGGACAACCGACGCTGATGGAAATAATGGACACCATTAAAAGCTGCCATGCCGCCCTGTCCTCCCAGGTGGATGCTATCAGAGTGGACTTCGCTATACTAAAGGATGATGTGCAGAAGGTCAGGCAGAGGGTTACACAGGCTGAGCAGCGCATAGGATCGGTGGAAGATCTGATTAACCCCCTCGTGGTGCAGGTGAGAGATATGGCGGCGGACCACAAGTCCCAGGAGGCCAAGTTGGGGGACATTGAGGACAGACTGAGAAGGAATAACCTCAGGTTCCTTGGCTTCCCGGAGGGGTCCGAGGGGAAGAATCCGGAGGAATTCCTGTTAGCCTGGCTTAAGCAGATCTTTGGAGAAGCAGATTTTTCTCACTTATTTGCCATTGAGAGAGCACATAGGATCCCTCTGAGGGCGCCCCCGCCGGGCAGGTTTCCTAGGCCCATGCTGGCTCGATTCCTGTATTTTAGAGATAAGGAAGTTATCCTGCGCAAGGCCCGCAACATGCCTGAGCTAATGTTTAATGGCAACCGTATAACTATTTTCCCGGATTTCTCAGCGGCAACGCAGAAACAGCGAGCGGCATTTCAAAGCGTGAAGCAACGCCTGAGAGAACGCAACCTGCCGTACAGTATGCTTTACCCAGCCAAACTTAGAGTGGCACACAAGGGGCAGACGCAGTTCTTCCTGTCCCCTAGGGAAGCAAATCGCTGGTTGGAATCCTTGGGACACGGTTAAGGTAGATATGTACCTCGCTGCTTATTTGACATCATATTTGGAGAACCTGGGGGGGACCCCCCAGGTACTAATGACTGTAATAATTTGCAAATCTACGCTTTCGACATCCCCATTGCTGCCATTTATTGACTGACCTTCTCTGGTCTCATGGATCCTCCATGTTTCAAGTACTGTTGGAAGACTCCTGAAAGTCCTAAGCTAACCACGGCCTGGATTAACGCTCTGTTTGACACCACGTACTTGTCCCTAAACTTTCCTAACCGGCTGGTGCGGGAAGCTGACCCCCCTTTAGGGACGACCTTTTGTGAAATGTTGTTTGGGGGAAAAGCCTGTGGGATGTTCGGGGCTACAGGCAGGGTGGGGGGGAGTGGATCCAGGAATCCTATGTTGTGGACCTGGGACAGTTCTGTTTTTTTCTTTCTCTTTTTTAACCGGCTATTTTTTGTTTTTGTTTTTATGTTTTTTTTCCCCCATGCCTCCATTGAATGTGGGCGCTAGCTCTACAAGGCTCTTGGCGGGCTCTCTAATCATTCTGTGGACTGTATTTACATGCCTTAAACACACTTATTGTCCTAACATATTGTGCTTGATGATGACACTGCAGGGTACTGTTTGCTTGTATGTGGGAGGGGGAATGGGGCTCCTTCACTCCAAGATGTACAACCCTCTGCACCAATTTACCCATAGTACCCATGACGCAGTCCCTTAAGTTGCTATCCTGGAACGTACGGGGACTCAACTCAAGAATTAAACGTTCCCTAGTATTTAAATATATTATGAGGCATAGGCCGCAGGTCATATTTTTGCAGGAATCCCATCTGGTAGGTTCCAAGACACTGTCTCTACATAGAGCCTTTATTGGTAAGGCGTTTCACTCCACATATTCCACTTACGCCAGGGGGGTCTCGATCCTCGTTGCTAAGTCCCTCCTGTGTACAACTAAAACGGTCAAACTGGACCCTTTTGGGAGATATGTGATCCTAGTGTTGATTATTAATAACCAACCTTACACGTTTGTAGCAGTGTGTATTCCACCCCCGTTTACGGGGGAGGTCTGGGAGGCTGTGATGAAGGAGGTGCTGCAGGTGGCGGAGGGTCCTATTATCCTAGCGGGGGACCTGAACGCAGTTTTGGCCCCGGATAGGGATAGATTTGGGATGGCGGCAGTGAGGAGTTCCCCTTTGGAGGCATGTGTGGCACAGTACGACCTAGAGGAGGCCTGGAGGTGGAAGCACCCGGATGCTCGAACCTACTCTTGCTTCTCTGCCATGTTTAATACCCTATCTAGAATAGATATGTGCTTTGTGTCTAAGGCTCTTCTCCCGAGAGTGGTGGATGTACAGTATTTGCCAAGGGCTATTTCAGACCATTCTCCATTAATGCTCACCTTGGATATGGAGAGGCCCCGGGGGTACACAATATGGAGGTTGAGCCCTCTGTGGCTTAAGGAAGAGTGCTTTGAGCGGTCCACTGCCACGTCCATCAATAATTTCTGGTTGGAAAATAGGGGGGAGGCCCCGGTAGGGGTTACCTGGGATGCGTTCAAAGCCACACTTCGAGGAGTGATTAAGGGGGAGGTTAAGCGGTTCCAATCTGACAGGGAGTGGAGGGTTAGAGAGTCAGAACAGTTGGCTACAGAGGCCGAAGTGGCATACATAGACAATCCTACCCCTGACACACATATGAAGTGGAGAGAGAGTATACGTCAGTTAGACTTGGTGCTGGTGGAGAAGACGCAGAAAAAATTGCTTTATCAAGCGCAACGTGTCTTCGAATTTGGGGATAAAAATAGCAGGTTGCTGGCCTACCTGGCCCACTCACAACAGGCACCAACATCTATCCCACGTATATATAATGCCCGGATGCAGCTCTGCACATCACAAGAGGATATCGCTAAAGCATTTGTAGATTTTTATTCGGAGTTATACACCTCAAAGGTAGACTATGGTGGGGAAGCGGTACAGGCATTCTTGGCGCCGATACCCCTCCTGGAGCTCTCTGGGCAGGCGGCGTCGGAGCTTGACCTCCCCATTACGGTGGAGGAGGTGGTGTCAGCCATACATTCCCTGAACTCGAATAAGACTCCGGGAATGGATGGATTTCCGGCTGAGTGGTATAGTACGTATGCTGATAGCCTGGCACCTCAATTGCTCAAAATGTATATGGACGCCTATCGGGGGGGGGGGGGGCTTCCTGAGTCCATGCGGGAGGCACTTATAGTGTTGATTCCCAAGCCGCACAAGGACCATGATCTTTGCGAATCCTACAGACCAATATAGCTAATTAATGTGGATGCTAAGATCCTTGCTAAATTACTGGCTAAACGTTTGAATCCAAAGATTGCATCCATAATTCACCAAGACCAGACAGGTTTCATACCTGAGAGGTCGACAGCAATTAACCTGCGCCGTCTTTTCACTATTTTGCAAGCGGAGGGATCCACACCGGATACTAGGGTGGTGGTATCTCTGGATACGCATAAAGCGTTTGATTCCATTGAATAGTCTTATCTCATAGCAGTCCTTGGGCGGTTGGGGTTCGGCCCTAGATTCACGAAGTGGGTCCAAATCTTATACGCTGCCCCACGGGCTAGGCTTAGGGTTAACAATGTCATCACGGACTCGTTCTCGATTGCCAGGGGCACGCGGCAGGGGTGCCCGTTGTCACCCCTGTTGTTTGCTCTGGCAATAGAGCCGTTGGCTGCACAGATAAGAGCGGATGTGAACGTAAGGGGCTGTATGGTTAATGAGCTGGAGAAAAAGACATCCCTTTACGCGGATGATATGCTCCTATATCTGGCGGAAGCAGAGGGATCGCTGACCAGCGCTCTAAACTTAATTTCAGACTTCGGGAATTTTTCAGGTTTCAAGGTGAACTGGAATAAATCTATTGTGTTTCCCTTTAACTCTGATGACACCCTGAGGTTACCCCCAGACGTCCCACTTAAAGTAGTGTCCAAATTTCGATATCTGGGAGTGGAGGTCCAGCTGCCATGTAGCGCTTATATGAGCAATAATCTGACCCCTATGAAGTTACGCCTGAAGGAAAGCTTGCGAGCATGGGCTAAACTGCCGTTGGGCCTCCTAGGGAAAATTAACATAGTTAAAATGATCTATTTGCCTAGGTTTCTTTATTTGTTTTGGCATGCCCCAATCTATATCCCTAAAAGATGGTTCACAGAAATAAATACGATGTTAACCTCCTTTCTCTGGGGCCTTAAGCCCGCAAGGGTATCCCTGGACACGCTCTATTTGCCAATAAGGGAGGGAGGACTGGCCATGCCGAATTTACACTGTTACTACCTTGCAGCTCAGTTAACACATGTGCATTGGTGGGGGTTCCCGAACTTATGTATTGCATCGGTGGCCACTCAGGCGGCTATGGTCCACTCGTTTGAGGGACTGATTAATGTTCTCTATAGAAATGGCCCATACCCAGCGAAGGGAGGGGATATACTGAAAATGTCATATAAAATATTCCATGCCTGCAACGTTAGGGTGGGGGGTACTAGTCTAGAGGTCTCCCCCAACGCCCCCCTGTGGCATAACCCCCGACTTAAAGAGATAGCCAAGGTACCGGATGGGTCGTGCTGGGCAAAGTATGGGGTCAAGTATGCCCATCAGCTGTTCAGGAATGGGGTATTTAGAAGTTTTATAGACCTGAAGACGGAGTATGGGCTCCCTAACACTTTCTTTTTTCGATACTTGCAGCTGCGGCATGCCGTAACGGCACAATACGGGGGGGGGGGGGGGGGTGGGGGTGGTGGCGCTCTCCCCCTCCAAAATGGAGAAATTGCTTACTGATGGGGATCACTCCCAACTGATCTCTAGGTACTACTTTATGCTGCTGACGTCCTCCTCTCCTAGAATGGAGAGGGTTAGGGCGCAGTGGCAAGCGGACATACCCTCTCTCACTGACGAATCATGGTCTGAAGCCCTTGACTCACTGGTACCCTCGATGATCTCGGCTAGAGACAAAATAACACAATTTAATTATTTACATAGAGTGTATTACACTCCCAAACGGTTACACAAAATGGGTAGAGGGGACTCATCTGATTGCCCCCGCTGCCAGGCGGCGGAGGGCGATTTCTTTCATATGGTCTGGAAATGCCCTCGAGTGGAGGGGTTCTGGAAGGAAGTGTTGACATTTCTGGAGGCTAACTTGGAACTACCTAATATATATTCCCCGGCTAGGTGCCTGTTAGGTGACCTGGAGGAGGAGGAATTATCTGTATCAAAGAAAACACTGTTGAGAATATTGTTCTGCTACGCTAAAAAGGCGCTGGCCATTAACTGGCGAAAACCATCCCCCCCCGTCTCTGAAGGGTTGGCTGAAAATGGTGAATAATGCACTGCCAATGTATAAGCTGACATACGCGGCTAGAGGCTGCCCAAAAAAGTTTGAGAAGGTGTGGGCGGGATGGATTGAGAAGGTCTCGGGAGATGTAGAGGTATAAAGGGTATGATGGTGTGATTTGACGGCCAAGATACATACAGTGGGAGCTAGCTGGTCGGTTGGAGGCCGGATTAGATAGAGCTCGGTACTAGGAGATACAGGGGAAATAACCCTTCCTTCCCCTTTTTTTTGTGTTTTTTTTTTTTTTCTTTCTTTGTTGGTATCTGTTTTTGTTCATTTCCTGTTAAAGTTGATAGGGATATGTTACTGGAAAATGGGAAAAGAGTACGATGGATACTGTGTGCATGATGTACTATAATGACGCTGAGTTTATCTGAAATTTCTTCTGTTCCATGAGACGTTAAAATAAGTACTGTATTAAGCTGCTGTGTTATGCTATGAACATGTACAATAAAATTTACACTTTAAAAAAAAAGTAGTATCCTGTTCATTCAAGTGGAATGGATGTAGGACCGATGTCGCAGAGCAAAGTAGTATGAAAGTAGTATAAGGCTGGGTTCACACTGGTGCGACAAGACAGCCATCCTTCTTTGGTTCTTTGCCCTGCGACTTGAAGCCGACATACGTCCGACTTTCAATAAACGGGATCCGACTTGGATCCCCGTCAATACCAGGCACTGTGTTTGGTATATAACTTGAGGGGGAACTCCACTCCAAATTTTAAATAAAAAAACGGCACGGACCCCCTCTCCAAGAGCATACCAGACCCTTGGGTCTGGTATGGATTTAAAGGGTACCCCCTACGCCGAATAAACGGCGTGGGTGTTTCCCAAAAATCCATACCAGACCCTTATTCGAGCATGCAGCCCGGCCGGTCAGGAAAGGGAGTGGGAACGAGCGAGCGCCCCCCCTCCTGAACTTTACCAGGCTACATGCCCTCAACATGGGGGGGTGCTTTGGCGGCAGGGGGGAACCCTGTGGCCCCCCACCCCAAAGCACATTGTCCCCATGTTGATGAGGACAAGAAACTGGTCGGGGTCTGTTGGCGTGGGGCTTATCGGAATCCAGGAGCCCCCTTTAATAAGGGGGCCCCAGATCCCAGCCCCCCACCCTATGTGAATGAGTATGGGGTACATCGTACCCCTACCCATTCACCTGGGGAAAAGAAGTATGAAAAAAAAAAAAAAAAAAACACACACTGCACAGGTTTTTAAAGTCATTTATTAGGCAGCTCCGGGGGTCTTCTTCCGACTTCGGGGGTCTACTTCTGACTCTCCAGTGTCGTCTGCCGGGCTCCTCTGCCATCTTCTTCCAGCTCTTTTACTAGTGTTAGCCCGGTCTTCTCCCCTCTTCTTTTCTTCCGATGTTGACACTACGCTCTCTCACGCTGTAATGCTGATTGATATAGGCATGGGGCGTGGTCACCGGGTGACGTCACCTGGTGACCCCGCCCCTCATGACGTCACAGTCCCAAACCACGCCCCATGCCTATATAAATCCTTGCGCACCCGGCATTACAGCGGGAGAGAGCATTGAGTCAACATCGGAAGAAGAACAGAGGGAGAAGACAGCGGAGGAGACCCGGCAGAAGACATCAGTGGAGGAGGCAGAAGAGATGCCGGAGCTGCTTAATAAATACATTTAAAAACCTGTTTACTGTGTTTTATTTTTGACAGTTTTTTTTTTTTTTTTTAGGTACAATGTACCCCATACTTATTCACATAGGGTGGGGAGTCGGGATCTGGGGGCCCCCTTGACCCACCAGGGTTGTCAGGAAGAGGCCCTTATCCTCATCAACATGGGGACACGGTGCTTTGGGGTAGGGTGGGAGGCCCCCTGCCAAAAAACACCCACTCCCCATGTTGAGGGCATACGGCCTGGTACGGTTCAGGAGGGGGGACCTGCTCACTCGTCCCCACCCCCTTTCCTGACTTGCTGGGCTGCGTGTTCAAGTAAGAGTCTGTTTTTTTCGGGGTAGGGGGTTCTCCTTAAAATCCAGACCAGACCGAAGGGGCTGGTATGCTCTTGGAGGGGGAACCCATGCCGTTAAAAAAGATAATAAAAATTTACGTAGAGTTTTCCCTAATTATTCATACCATTGTCGGGGATCAAAGTCGGATCCCTGTTCATTGAAGTTGGACTTCAAGTCGCAGGGCAAAGTCGGATCCAAAGTGGTACAGTGTGAACCCGGCCTAAAACAAACTGTGCAGCTCTGAATAATGCCCTTGCTATACAGGTGCATCTCATAAACTTAGAATATCATCAAAAAGTTCATTTATTTAAAGTGGAGATTCACCCGAAAACTTAATTTTTAACATTAGATTGATTATCATTTTGTCAAGGGGAATCGGGTAGTTTTTTTTAAATCGAAGCAGTACTTACAGTTTTAGAGAGCGATCTTCTCCGCCGCTTCCGGGTATGGGCGTTCCTATTTGATTGACAGGCTTCCGACGGTGGCATACATCGCATCACGATTTTCCGAAAGTAGACGAACATCGGTGCGCAGGCCCCGTATAGAGCCGCACCGACGTTCGGCTACCCGTGACGCGATGTATGCGACCGTCGGAAGCCCGTCAATCAAATAGGAACGCCCAGTCCCGAAGACCATATCCGGAAGCGGCAGAGAAGATCGCTCTCTAAAACGGTAAGTACTGCTTCGATTTAAAAAAAAAATACCCGATTCCCCTTGACAAAATGAGCATCAATCTAATGTTAAAAATCTTTTTTCGGGTGAACTCCCGCTTTATTCAAAATTCAAAAAGTGAAACTTATATATTTTATACAGATGTGTTACACACAGAGTGATATATTTTAAGCATTTCTTTCTTTTCATTTTGATGATTATGGCTTACAGTTAGTGAAAACCCAAAACTCAGTATCTTCCGAAAATTTGAATATTACAGAAGACCAATAAAAAAAAAAGAAAAAGGATTTTTAATACAGAAATTCATCATGGACTGTGGACAATTTTTCATTTCATTTTGAAATCAAGGTCCCAGAGTCTGGAGGAAGAGTGGAGAGGTACAGAATCCAAGTTGCATGAGGTCCAGTGTGAAGTTTCCACAGTTAGTGATGATTTGGGGAGCCATGTTATCTGCTGGTGTTGGTCCAATGTGTTTTATTAAGTCCAAAGACAGCACAACCCTCTACCAGGAAATTCTAAAAAAAACTCTGTGCATCCCTCTGCTGACCAGCTTTATGGAGATGCTGATTTCATTTTGCAGCAGGACTTGGCACCTGCCCACACTGCCAAAAGTACCAATAGCTGGTTTAATGATCATGGTATCACTGTGCTTGATTGGCCAGCAAACTCACTTGACCTAAACCCGGGTATTGTCAAGAGGAAGATGAGAGACACCAGACCCAAAAGATGCAGATGAGCTGAAGGCTGCCAAGAAATCTGGGCTTCCATAACACCTCAGCAGTGCCACAGGCTGATCGTCTCCATGCCATGCCGCTTTGATGCAGTAATTCATGCAAAAAGAGCCCCGAACAAGTATTGAGTTCATAATATACTGGACGTGGAGTTACTTTTCAGTTAGCCAACATTTCTGTATTAAAAATCTTTTTTTATATTGGTCCTAGGTAATATTCCAATTTTCTTTTGGGTTTTCACTAGCTGTAAGCCATAATCGTCAAAATAATGAAATGCTTGAAATATATCACTCTGTGTGTAACACATCTATATAAAATACATAAGTTTCACTTTTTGAATTGAATTACTTTAAATTATTAACTTTTTGATGATATTCTAATTTTAATGAGATGCACCTGTAGGTGTAAGCCATTTATATGCCTTATGAAGCCTGACCAAAATGAGCCCAGAGCTACTGCATCAGGGGAGACAAAGAGAATGTGGGGGGGTTTGAGTCAGAGAAAAAGCTCACTCCTGTGATGGTGGAGGTGAGCAGTAACAACTAGTCCTGAATAGGGTTGCACTGATACTAGTATCGGTATCTGTGCCGATACCGAGTATCGATATGCACAAATATATATACTTTCAGGCTTAGTTCTTTGACCTGTCAGTGGGTCTCCCCTGTTGACAGCTGAAGTGTTAACCACTTAAGACCCGGACCAAAATGCAGCTAAAGGACCTTGCCCCTTTTTGCGATTCGGCACTGCGTCGCTTTAACTGACAATTGCGCGGTTGTGCGACGTGGCTCCCAAACAAAATTGGCGTCCTTTTTTTCCCACAAATAGAGCTTTCTTTTGGTGGTATTTGATCACCTCTATGGTTTTTACATTTTTTGCGCTATAAACAAAAATAGAGCGACAATTTTGAAAAAAATTCAATATTTTTTACTTTTTGCTATAATAAATATCCCCCAAAAATATATAAAATTTTTTTTTTTACTCAGTTTAGGCAGATACATATTCTTCTACCTATTTTTGGTAAAAAAAAAAAAAAAAAAAAATATATTATATATATATATATATATATATATATATATATATATATATATATATATATATATATAATCGCACTAAGTCTTTATCGGTTGGTTTGCGCAAAATTTATAGCGTTTACAAAATAGGGGATAGTTTTATTGCATTTTTATTAATTTTTTTTTTTTACTACTAATGGCGGCGATCAGTGATTTTTTCCGTGACTGCGACATTATGGCGGACACTTCGGACAATTTTGACACATTTTTGGGACCATTGTAATTTTCACAGCAAAAAATGCATTTAAAAAGCATTGTTTATTGTGAAAATGACAGTTGCAGTTTGGGAGTTAACCACAAGGGGGCGTTGATGGGGTTAGGTGTTCCCTGAAGTGTGTTTACAACTGTAGGGGGGTGTGGCTGTAGGTGTGACATCATCGATTGTGTCCCCCTATAAAAGGGATGACACGATCGATGCAGCCGCCACAGTGAAGAACGGGGAAGCTGTGTTTACACGCGGCTCTCCCCGTTCTTCAGCTCCGGGGACCGGTCGCGGGACTCCAGGGGCGATCGGGTCCGCAGGGTCCCGGTGCTTCGGACCAGGTCGCGGGCTCGAGCCCGCGACCCACGGCTGGGAACTAGTACAGGACGTACCTGTACGTACATGTGCCCAACCGTGCCATTCTGCCGACGTATATGTGCAGGAGGCGGTCCTTAAGCGGTTAAAGAAGTCTGGTAAATGGAGCAATATTTAAAAAAAAAAAAAATGCAGCCAGCAATGTTTATTAACCACTTAAGGACCGCCCACTGTATATATACGTCCACAGAATGACACGGCTGGGCAGATGGACGTACCAGCACGTCCTGTACATCTATCCAGCCGTGGGTCTCGGGCGCGCGCCCGCGACCAGGTCCGAAGCTCCGGGACCGATCGCCGCTGGGGTCCTGCGATCGGTCCCTGGAACTGAAGAACGGGGAGAGCCGCGTGTAAACACGGCTTCCCCGTGCTTCACTGTGGCGGCTGCATCGATCGTGTGATCCCTTTATAGGGAGACACAATCGATGACGTCACTCCTACAGCCACACCCCCCTACAGTTGTAAACACACACTAGGTGAAACATAACCCCTTCAGCGCCCCCTGTGGTTAACTCCCAAACTGCAACTGTCATTTTCACAATAAACAATGCAATTTAAATGCATTTTTTGCTGTGAAAATGACAATGGTCCCAAAAATGTGTCAAAATTGTCCGATGTGTCTGCCATAATGTTGCAGTCACGAAAAAAAAAAAAAAAAAAAATCGCTGATCGCCGCCATTAGTAGTAAAAAAAAAAAAAAATAATAAAACTATCCCCTAATTTTGTAAATGCTATAAATGTTGCGCAAACCAACCGATAAACGCTTATTGCGATTTTTTTTTACCAAAAATAGGTAGAAGAATACGTATCGGCCTAAACTGAGGAAAATTTTTTTTTTTATATAATTTTGGGGGATATTTATTATAGAAAAAAGTAAAAAATATTTCATTTTTTTCAAAACTGTCGCTCTATTTTTGTTTATAGCGCAAAAAATAACAACCGCAGAGGTGATCAAATACCACCAAAATAAAGCTCTATTTGTGGGGGGAAAAAAAAAAGGACGTCAATTTTGTTTGGGAGCCACATCGCACGACCGCGCAATTGTCTGTTAAAGCGACGCAGTGCCGAATCGCAAAACCTGGCCTGGGCCTTTAGCTGCATTTTGGTCCGGGGCTTAAGTGGTTAACAACATTGCTCAGCCAACATTGTTTCTTTTTGTAGCTTTGTTTCTTCAGCTGCAGATCAAGGGAATGAACAAATGTTCCTCTGTTTATGCCCGTATTAACCCTTAATTTACTTGAATCTGTCTTAATTAACTCCCTATTCTCCCTATTTGTTTACACCTATTTTATAAACGATAAACAATTAAAACTTATTTTTTTTGCTTTGTTAGTGAATATTTTTACACATATATGATAACACAAAATTACACATTTCACATAAAAAAAAAAGCGCAAAATCAAAAAAAGGACACTCTCTACTTTGCAGATAGAGAAAGGAGTTGTGTGTTAGTGGACGTCCTGACTATCCTGCTCGCCCCCTCAAGAGGCTTTCTCCACACCAGGGAGAAAGCCTCGTGTAGCGCTACCCCCGCAGGAGCCGCTGATTTGTTTTGGGATCTACTCTCTTGGTTTGGCTCACCCCTATTTATTGGCTCGAACCCTCCCTTGACACATCAGAAGTCTGGTGGGTTAGGTATTGTGACCTCTGCTGCGCCGGGGTCACAATAGCTGGCATGCAATATACAGTGACAATATAACAATAGTATTACCTGCTTTCAAGGAAAGTCCCTCCAGACGAGAAAATACACTCCACACAGTAAATATACTTAAACCAGGAAAAGGTAAGTTTACTGTATATGAATTTGAAGAACAAGCATGGGTTCAGATCACAAACAAACATCTGTTAGACAATATCTCACTATGATTCTGCAAGGGCCCTTGCAGGAATCAGCAAACAGTATGTGGTAGGTAAAGGTTTAAACTAGAGAATGGTTGCATTCACTTAACTAAGCTAGGCAGTCTATGCTCGCGAGCGCCCTCTAGTGGGCAGTCCTGTAAACAGAGCTCACGTTGCGGTCGGTTGGTGCACGTTAAACTTATAATCCACAAGCGGCAATTGATGAGTGGAACTACACAACAGAGTATCTGGAACAACAAACGTTGGTGAACTGATCGCTCGTCAGCGTCAGTCACTTCTATAAGACACTTAGAGTTAACAAGGCCTCCAAGTTTCAGCGGGAGACCAACATGTAGCTCCGGCCTGTGAGGTGGCACTAAGGTGTCTGTCTAAAGGGGAGGTAGGAGTTGAGTGCGTGCTCTCTCACCCGACAGGCCGATCAGCCTGAATTCTCCTCAGAAGGCGCGTTGGTAGAACACTGCTCCGCAGCACAAGGATCCTGGACGAGGGTGCTCCACTGTTTCAGTTGTCAGCTGGGCTGCCTCTTCGATCTCCGGAAACACTGGCTGGATACGGGAGTCTTGCTTCCTTCTGTGTGGCTGGTCTCTCGGTGGGTTTAGGCCCAGGCTTCTGGCCTAGCAGCACAGCTGTGGTGTCGGCAGCTCCGCAGAGGAGAAGAATGCAGGTCCCGAGAGAGCAAAATCAACCGCGCCCTTTCCTTAAGTCAGGGGTTGACAAATTTGCTTGGAATCTAGGAGCCAGCTAAAAAAGTTAGGAGCCAGAAAACGCGCCCCGTCCCGACGAGCTTGCGCGCAGAAGCGAACACATACGTGAGCAGCGACTGCATATGTAAACGGTGTTCAAACCACACATGTAAGGTATCGCCGCGATTGGTAGAGCGAGAGCAATAATTCTAGACCTCCTCTGTAACTCAAAACATGCAACCTGTAGAGTTTTTTAAACGTCGCCTATGGAGATTTTAAAGGGTAAAAGTTTGACGCCATTCCACGAGCGGACGTAATTTTAAAGCGTGACATGTTGGGTATCAATTTACTCGGCGTAACATTATCTTTCATAATATTAAAAAAAATAGGGATAACTTTACTGTTGTCTTATTTTTTTTAATTAAAAAAAGTGTAATTCTTTCCCCAAAAAAGTGCGCTTGCAAGACCGCTGCGCAAATACGGCGTGACAGAAAGTATTGCAACGATCGCCATTTTATTCTCTAGGGTGTTAGGATCAAAAATATATATAATGTTTGGGGGTTCTAAGTAGAGGGAAGAAGATGGCAGTGAAAATAGTGAAAAATTACATTAGAATTGCTGTCTAACTTGTAATGCTTAACCACTTCCATACAGGGCACGTATACACCTTCCCGCCCAAGCCAATTTTCAGCTTTCAGCACTGTCGCACTTTGAATGGCAATTGCGCGGTCATGCTACACTGTACCCAAACAAAACTGGCGTCCTTTTTTCCCCACAAATAGAGCTTTCTTTTGGTGGTATTTGATCACCTCTGCGATTTTTTTTTGTGCGCAACAACTAAAAAAAGACTGAAAATTTTGAAAAAAAATATGTTTTTATTTTTTTCTGTTAATTTTTTTGTAAATAAGTAAGTTTTCTTTCAATTACGGGCACTGATATGGCGGCACTGATGGGCACCGATAAGATGGCACTGATGGGCATCGATGAGGTAGTACTGACGGGCACAGATGTGGTGGTACTGATTGGCGGCGCTTGTATGCGGCACTGATGGGCACACATAGGCGGCACTGATGGGCACACATAGGCGGCACTGATGGGCACTCATGGGCGGCACTGATGGGCACTCATGGGCGGCACTGATGGGCACTCATGGGCGGCACTGATGGGCACTGATGGGCGGCACTGGGCACTCATAGGCGGCACAGATGGGCACTCATGGGTGGCACTGATGGCTACTTATGGGTGGCACAGATGGGCACTGATAGGTGGGCACTGGGCATGGATGGGCACTGTGGGGTGGCACTGATGGACACTGTAGGGTGGCACTGATGGACAATGTGGGGTGGCACTGATGGACACTGGGGCGGCACTGATTTAGCTATGTTGCCAGTCAGTGCCCATTTGTGGGCACTGATTGGCATCTTTTTTTTTTTTAATGCTTTTTTTTTTTTTTTTGACAGACTTTTTTTTTTTTTTTTTTTACAGACTTTTTTTTTTTTTTTTTGCCCACCCTGGTGGTCCAGGGTGGGCATCCCTGGTGGTCCATGTGGCGATCCGAGGGGGGGCTGCGCTGATAAACAATCAGCGCGAACCCCCCCTGTCAGGAGAGCCGCAGATCGTCTCTCCTCTACTCGCGTCTGTCAGACGCGAGTGAGGAAGAGCCGACAACGGCTTTTCCTGTTTACACCGTGAACAGCCGTGATTCGACACGGCTGATCACGTGGTAAAGAGTCTCCGTGAGAGACTCTTTACCAAGATCGGTGTTGCGGGGTGTCAGACTGACACCCCGCAACAACGATCGCCGCGATGCGCGCCCCCGGGGGCGCGCAGCGGCTCAGAATCCTGAGGACGTCATATGACGTCCGGTCAGGATCAGACAACCACTTTGCCGCCGTCAATATGTCATTGGCGGGCGGCAAGTGGTTAACTTGTAATACCAACGGCCACCACCAGATGGCGCCAGCTTACACATCTGGTGGTAATAACTTGTAATACCAACGGCTCACCACCAGATGGTGCCAGCTAAAAAAAATAAATAAAAATAAAAAAAAACGTTTTTTTTGCCCCCCCTTCCAAGCCAAGTCGCCAGGACCCTATTTCTAGTCGCCATGGCGACCTGGCGCCCGGGATTTGTCGAGCCCTGCTTTAAGTAACCTCCCCCATAAGTCTGTGCGGAGGTGTCACATGCTACGATGCTGCAGGGCATTGTGGGATGTGTAGTCTGTTTCTCCTAAGAGTCAATGGAGTCCATATCTCCCGCTACTTGCATTCCCACAATGCATAACTTCTTAAAAGGTAACTTACATATTTACAAGCGTGAATATAGTCCCAGCGAGGATGGCCTGTCACTTGATTCTGACAGGGCGACCCCGCTACACTCGCATTACTGTGTGGAGTTACAGACAGAAGAACAGGAAGTGAGAATTTCTCAGAAGAAAGCAACATGGAAGGATGAGGTAAGTGAAGGAGGACTGCACTAAGGTAAAGGAAGCTATATAGGGATTTTTTTTTTACCTTTACAACCCCTTTAATTGTCATGATCATACTACATGTTCACATTTAATAAAATCTTTTTAATATATGTATTTTTGTAATCATTTAACTTTGCTGCCAAAAAACCCATTGGGGGAACCTTCCCTTTTTGTAATATTCGGGGTGTGTAGCACCATTCTCTCTCAATATATGTGCTTTTCCCATTCTGTCTATAATAAGACTTAACTGTGGGTACTGGAAATATCTCCTAAACCTTCACGGTTTAGAAAATATTTACCACATACGCTTGTGCCAACGTCATTGGGACATGCGTACTAAAGAATGGCCACGATCGTGCCCTTTATTCAGCAGCGTGCTGTGACCGTCCGCTCCAAAACCCAAGCGCTGGAGTGATGTCACACGACTTCAGCCAGTGACAGAGCGGGTGATCTGCCGATATGGTTCCCCCCCTTGACTGCGCAAGCGCAATCCGAGCCAACGGAAATCACTGAACCTGATCAGCTGTAGCAACAGGTCCAGGGCGACGTGGAATTCGCTGAAAGTGGCCAGTTGGCCTCACGTCCTTGCTTCGCTCGGCCTCCTGGCTCTTTTTTTCTTCCAAGTCCACAGGGATGTTAAGGAATGAGCCTGGATGCCGAGTACAGCTAATCAGGTTCAGGGATTTCCTTGGGCTTCGTCTGTCAAGCAGGGAATCATATCGATAGAGGAACTAGCTCGACAAGACACCGGAGTCCATGACCCTGGAAGGAAGAGGGGTGAAGATGGACGCGGCCACCAGCGGGGGACATTGCGGGCTTTGTTTGCAGGTAAGTGGCACCAGGGGCGGACTGACAACTCATGGGGCCCCCGGGCAATAGAAGATTATGGGGCCCCCGGGCTTCTAGATGGCCACCACGCCAGGAGGCAGTGCAGAGGTGAGGCAGCTAAAATCTCTGGATTTTCACATCAAAAGCATGTCGGTTTCGGACATATCAGGGACAGTATGTAAAAAAAAAAACACAGATTTTTACATACTGTCCCTGGTTTTACTGAGCCTGACAACCCTGATGGGGCCCCCTAGTGGCATGGGGCCCTCGGGCAGTGCCCGAGTGACTCAATGGTCAGTCCGCCCGAGTGGCACATATCGGCTAGTATGCATGATTCTTTTACTTTGCAGGGAAAAAATTAGGGTTTACTTCCTCTAAACCAGGGGTCTCCAAACTTTCTGAAACAAAGGGCCAGTTTACTGTCTTTCAGACTTAGTGCCCATTCACACCTAGGCGTATATACGCCTGTAGCACGACGCCGCAGCAGCCCCTGATACGCTGGAGGGGCGAGTTTACATTGTCGGCTATGGAGATGGTTCACATCTCCACGCCGAACGCTGTACGCCTGCCGCCTGAAAACAAGTCCCGGACCTTTTTTTCAGGCGGCTTTCGGCGTTCGGCCATAGCTGACAATGTTGTCACCCCTCCTGTGTATGTTACCGCGGCGTATTTTACCGCGTTTTGTCGCGGCAAATCGCGGGACAAAACGCCGCAATTTGTCGCGGCAAAATACGCCGAGGTAACATACGTCTAGGTGTGAATGCAGCCTTGGGGGGGGGGGGCAGCACTGGTCAGCGGGAATAGAAAACTTTACTGGTATCAGTGGGAGAAAACCATGCCCCATCTTTGGTATTAGGGGGAGGAATAGTGCCTCATTGTTGGTGTCGGTGGGAGAAATTGCACCCCAATTTTGGTGTCAGTTTGGAGACCCCTGCTCTAAACAATTGCTCACTGTACAAATAGCAAAAAAAAAAAAAAACTTACTGGAAAGTTCTTTGAAATCTTAGCAACTAAGCTATGTGGACAATAGAACCCCAGAATATGTAAGTCGTTGTTCTATCGAGTATCTCTACCATCCACCAAGCCACAAGATCAGTTTTGGATGGAATGTGAGCGCCAGTAGGATCACACAGCCCATTATCAGGCCATCCACCAGCACAGCTCCTTTTACTCTGAGGGAATGCAGTCCAGCCGGTCATATCACGTGGCAGCGCCCACAGACAACACTAGGTGATAGGCTGAGAGTGCTCTACCCCCCTGTGGGCCCGCCCCCCGCCAGCGACCAATCACATTCCCTGTACCCTATCCCCGCCCCGTGCGCGTTGTTTGGTGTGAGAGTGGAAACATGGCGGCGATCAGAGCAGTGGCAGGGACAGGGAACCGGCTCTCTCGTTGTGTGCTCAGCTGGGCTCGTTCTAACCTACAATGTTCTGCGAGATCGGCAGCGCACTTCACCTTCCTCCCGGATCCCGAGCCCAGCGAATATGGTGAGACAGGCTTGCCTGCAGTGTGTGACATTGTCAGTTGCTGGGGGTGACATTGTTTACTAAGCACACAGCAAGTGTGTACCCTCTAAGGTGACTTTATTAGAGCAATGGTGGTGACCCCAGCACAGAGATTGGGGTGTCTGTAGATCACATACCTGGTATTAGGGCTCATTCACACCTGGGATCTCTAACACATGGGATTCAATGTGTTTTTGTGTTCATATAGCAGTAAGCATGTTCATCTCTTGCTGCCTAACACAAAGGTGTGGTGGGCTTTAACACCTACACATATGGGACCAGCTCCTAATCATGTGACCACAGTGGTCACATGATCGGCCAACCCCCCAAGGTGATCTTTATAAAAGAGCGCCAAGACGGGTGACAATGAGTTCAAATAGATGGGTTGTGACTGCACCAAAACATCCCCAAAAAAAGGTCACATTTTTTTTTTTTTTGAAGCATGCCACAACACGTAGTAGTGTATTACCGTGTGCTGCAACACATGTGTACTAGGGTTGCCACTTCACCCCTTTAAATCCAAACACATATGAATTACACAGGTTCTGTGGCTGATTAAAGCGGAGTTCCACTCGTTTGCAAGTTTATTAAAAGTCAGCAGCTACAAAAAGTGTGGCTGCTGACTTTTAATAAACAGACAATCACCTGTCCCATGATCCGGCGATGCGGGCGCCCAAAGCCTCACTTCTCTCCCCGGCATTGCAAGTGTGGGCAGCCGGGTGCACACTGCGTGTGCGTGAGTTACGTTACACTTTTAGTGGCCAGGCAATCTTCTGGGACCTGTGACATGTCTCAGAAGATTGCAGGGAGGGGGAGAGGAGGAGTCACCTAGGTGGCAATGTGACTGGAAACAGGAAGTGGGAGCTGGGTACCTGTCAAAACTAGGTGCCCGCTCCCCCCTACCAAAAACATAACATGCCAAATGTCGCATGTAAGGGGGGCAAGGAGTGCTTAAAGCGAAGTAACACTTTTGGGTGGAACTCCACTTTAAAGTGGAGGTTCACCCTAATAAACAAGTTTCTACCATGCCATCCAGCATACTAGCGCGAGCTACAGTATGCCTTTATTTTTATTTTTTGCGCCGTACTCACAGTTTAATCCCTTAGTTAAGTTTCAGACTCCCCGCGGGGAATGGGCGTTCCTATGCAGAGGGGAACATGATTGACGGCCGGCTATGGCGCGTCACGCTTCCCGAAAATAGCCGGAGTAGGACTCTGCTCTTCACGGCGCTATACGGCGCCTGCACACAGACTAGGAGCTGACTGCGCAGGCGCCGTCAAGAGCCAAGTCCTATTTCGGCTATTTTCGGGAAGCGTGACGCACCATAGCCGGCCGTCAATCATGTTCCCCTCTGCATAGGAACACCTACTCCCAGCGGGAAGTCTGAAACTTAACTAAGGGATTAAACTGTGAGTACGGCGCAAAAAATAAAATAAAGGCATACTGTAGCTCGCGCTAGTATGCTGGATGGCATGGTAGAATTTTTTTTTTTTTTTTTTTTTTTTTAGGGTGAACCCCCGCTTTAAGGTGTTAATTAAACTTTGTGCCTTATCTGCATTAAATTAGCCCCAGAATCTGTGTAATTCATATGCGTTTGTGTTTAAAGGGATAAGGTGGCAACCCTAGTGTGTGCCCTTTGTGCCTCGGGGTAACATGGGAAAAGAGAGGCCAGCACAATGCACCCACACATGCAGTGTTAAAGCGATTGTAAACCACTGTTGGTTTAAAAAAATAAAAATAAAAAAAAATACACATTATGTAATACTTGCCTTACAACAAAGCCCTCCAGCTCTGCACTGAGAGAGCTGACACCGTCCCCTGGTCTTTCTTCAGGGTTCGTGCGATCCGGTTGTGTGATTGGCTGAACCCGCAATGACTTCACTCATGCGAATGCGTGCAAAAGCCCTTGGTTCCGGCACAAAGCTTTGAATTTCTGGCAAGGTATGCTGGACCTTCAGAGCACATGCGCCAATGATAAACATCCCTTGTAATAGAAAAAAACATGACAGGTCCTCTTAAATATGAGATCTGGGGTAAAAAATACCTCAGATCTCATATTTAGACTAAAATGCAATAAATAAATTTGTCATTTGAAAAAATTACGACAAAAAAAGGTGCCTTTAAGACGCATGGGCAGAAGTGACGTCTTGACATCGTTTCCCGCCCCGCTATGGTATAGAGACGGGTGGTGGCCATCTTCCCCTCACTTTTATCTATGGCACAGAGGGAGAAGGACCCGATCGCCTCCGCTGCTACCGACGGCTCCGGTAAGCGGCGGAGGGCGCGGGAGAGCGGCAGGAAGGGGGGGCATTCTCCTGCCTCTGATAACGGTGATCTCGCAGCGAATCCGCCGCAGAGACCACCATTATCGTTTACAGGACCGGCCATGGAAAAGATGGATATCTCGGTTGTGGCAGAAGCTGCTGCCATTACCGAGACATCCATCTTTAAAGTGCCGACGTATATGTACATGAGCTGGTCCTTATTAATAACCAAAACACATAATCTGATGGCAGCTCAGTGCAGACCCCAGAAGTTTTTTTATTTTTATAGAGGTTTCGGAGATTAATTTTGATGCAGAATTTTGTGTGTTGCGCAGCCTTCATCTTAAATTTAACCATGGCTTATTCATTTTTCCAATTTTTAGCTGAGCTCATCGGGTGTCACAATATTTTCTTATAAATAATGCCGCATGTTTGATAAGCTTGCACTGCAAACAAATAAACACATTATCATCTTTTTGCAATTACAAATATACAAAGACTGTAAAGAGTACATACCTCCTAAATAAATAAATAAAATAAATAAATAAATAATAATAAACAAAAATTGAGAACCTCTCCAAAATGTTTAAAAATTTGTAATTGTTCATTTAAACGTTTAAAAGAGAACTCCAGGCAAAATGCACATTTTAAACTGCATCCGAAGCACAAACTTTTTTTTATTGCAGTTTGAAAGGGTTTGAGCCTCTGTTGGGTTTGTATGCTTTCTGAGCCCCCATTAGGGAGATTCACCCTCTTTGTCCTAATGACCATTTCTTGGTAGGAACGTGGGGAATAAACCAAAGTTTTGATTTCTTTCTGGAACCAGGAATAGAGGTGAAATCTTTCATTGGGGACACTTGTGCTGGTGACGGCTTTCTAAGAGCCCATTTAAACATGTGCATTTTAGCAAAGCAAGGTAAAAAGCATGTTGCTACAATGCATGTCTACACGCCTGCTGTATGTGCATTGCGGTACTATTAATTGGGAATTGCCCGTCCTCTTCCCCCTTTAAAAACAAAACAAAAAAGGGGAACTTGCACATTCTTTTGAGAGTTGCCAACCTATTCATAATCCTAGGGCTACTTTAACACTGTTCATGTTAATGCGTGCATATGCGCTACTTTGGCGAGATTTCCTCTTCCTATGGGGGAGATTTACTAAGGCTCCATTCACACCTATGCGTTTCGACTTGTGGGCGGAATCACCATGATTCTGCCTGTGATTCCAAATCGTGGCAGGATGCATTTGCGATGCCATTACTTCATAGCGGTGCGATTTTTTATTTTTTTTTTTTTTTTTTTTTTTTTTTTTTTTTGCCACGATAAATTGTGCCGCAGTCGTGGCAAAATCACGCTGCATGAAGCTTGTCACTTAAAAAGGAACAGGAGCTTCTTTTAGGGCGACAGCCTAGGTGTTAATGGGACCTAAGGCCTGGTTCACACCTATGCATTTTTAGCGCTTTTTTCAGTTTCACAGAAACACACTACAGTCCATGTAACATGGTTTCCTATGGATGTAGTTCACATCTGTGCATTTTTTGGAAAGGTCCAAGGACTTTTTTCTGGTTTTTGGTTCCATAGATTTCAGTGGATCGAAAATGTGTATTGAAAAACGCAAAATGCATCTGCAATATGCAAACTGCAACCTGTATAAGAGTGAATCGGGCCTTAAACTGGTGCAAATAGAATCTGGTGCAGTTGTGCGTAGTAAGGCCCCTTTCACACGGGGCGGATCAGTAATGATCCGCCCCGTGAACCTCCGCTTGCTCAGCGGGGATCGCTCCGTTGATCCCCGCTGAGCCGGCGGATGACAGGGCGGTCCCCTGCACACTGTGCAGGGACCGCCCTGTCTTTTCTCCGCTCTCCCCTATGGGGGGATCGGATGAACACGGACCGTCTGTCCGTGTTCATCCGATCCGCCAGACGGATGGAAAAGTAGGTTTTTCCTCTTGTCACACTTTGGTGGATCGGAGCGGGTCGAATGTCAGCGGGCATGTCACCACTGACATCCGCGGCTCCGTAGAGGAGCACGGAGTGCCCGTTCAGGTCCGCCTAAAAAACTGGTAGGCGGACCTGAATGAGCCACCCGTGTGAAAGGGCCCTAATTGATCTGCTTCTAGTTTTATAGTCAAATTTTAATTGAACAAGCTGAAGTTAGAAGCTGATTGGCTACCATGCACAGCTGCACCAGATTTTGTATGCTCCAGTTTTATTAAATCAACCCCATAGTGTCGATGGGACAGGACTAAAGAAATATTTAAAAAACAAAAACTGATCGGGGTTTTGTTACTCTATCCTAAAATAAAATAAAGTTTTAGATATCTTGGCTATGCTATTAATATTGCAGGTCTTAGTCCAGGTTCACACTTGGCTGCGGGAATGAAGCCGTGCGAGTTCAGCTGAACTCGCACAATTTCACTCCTGCTTGTCAGTCCCAATTTCAGCTGCGATTTCAGAGACATCTGTGCAGGTTCCTTTTTCGAAATCGGTGAAGCGCAAGAATATGTGGCATTGCCCCGATTAGGACGGTGCCATCTTACCAATGTGAACCAGAGCTTATTTTATTTTATGTATTGGAGAAATAAATTGAGTGCTTAGAACCTGATATTATGTACATTGGCTCGTTTTGATTCTGGTATGGCATCTGTAACCACTTATCCATGAAAAAAATTATTGTAATGACTGAGAAGATTATGTAAAAACACAATCATTATTTTGGTTTCCTATAATGACCCCTCCCCTCCCTTCTCGCCATTAAACATTAATAAAAATATTCTGGGAACTTTGGAAGATCTATACTTAATTTTATATTGTGCCTACATATTTAATCTCACAATATTATCTGCTGTTTTGAAAATGCTGTGTGCTAGGCTCTCCAGTTGGTAGATCTTATACCTGTATCTATTTCTCATACGTAATTTCATGATTCTCAAGTTAAAATTTGAATGTTTCGCATTCTGTGTACCGTATTTGCCGGCGTATATGACAAACTTTTATGCTTAAAAATATGCCTCAAAAATCGGGGCGTCGTCTTATATGCCGGATGCAGAGTCAGTCAGACTGTGGGTGTCCATTTTTTAAAAGCTATGCCTCCTCCTCGTGCTGTTCCGTGATAGGCAGAACACTCAGTTTCCCAGCAGAGCCTGTGTTCAATGTTCCGCCTATCACGGACGTCCTCTCGTTACAGGTGGTAACAGACTTTATTGACAAGATACATAGCACTAATTCACCAACTGCAAAACGAAGCAAGTATTAAAGGATATGGCAGCATAGGAGTTAACGGGTGCAAATTGACTTGTATATTTTTTTTGCAAAATATATAGAAATATAAAAAAAATAAGTTCTCAGTATATATCTACTTTTTTATGCATGGATTTTGTTCATTTACTCTTAAGCCATGCACATATAGTACCTGCAGACTCACATCCAGCAGCGAAGGTAACAAGGCCTGGTAATGTCCTGTGTCACAGTGACACGCATTGGATACGTTAAACTGCTTTTATTAGAACAAGGTCTTAGCAACCTGGTTCCTATCAAGTTTCTGAGTCTGTGATGAGCAGCCGGGACATTAACAGTAGTTCTGAATGTTTAAACATTTGGAATGCCATCAACTGCATATGTTTTTTGTATGTGGAGGCAAAATGGATTTTCACACACTGGTCTGAGTGTTCTATTTGATAGATTGTAATAGCTGTTTTATTACGTTGTTAATATTGTTTTTGCTCCTGAAAGTTGCAAGAACGATGTAGGCTTAATGTACACGGGACGTTTTTACAACCGCTCCTGAAGGATTTAACTTGACAGATAGTAACCGACAAGTCCCGCACACGATGTAATTGATGATATCAACAGCGGTGACGTTGAATGTCCAACAAGCTAAATCTCCTCGGAAGAGCTTTAATATTTAATTAAAAAAACAAATTGCTCTAAGATTTCAGTTTTGCCATGTGTACACGCCGTGTTTAGACAAACTGATTTTTGATGGAAATCCAGCATTCTTGTACAGACTTCTTGTACAACATTTTAGGACACATTTATCAGCCTTCCCAGCTATCTCTCATGAACTAAATGTCATATATATATATATATATATATATATATATAACAGTGAAGAGGAGCGAGGGAAGTGTTTGTAGTCCAAATAAGCAGAGCAGCCTGCTTCTATGGTGCATTTTAATTCTACGTTTTAGCTTTTAAATTGCATAAAAAGTAAAATGAATTCCTGACTTTCCCACGCATTGTGCAACCTACTACTCGCCATGATTCTATAGTTATCGCCTCATCTGGACAAAGCATATTTGTCACTCTCGCATATCGGCCTATTGGTGATATTCTAAGTAGCATTGTTTCTCAGCTGATGTTGTTTTTCTTTCTCTTCCTTACAGGTCCAACACAAAAAATGAATCTCTTCCAGTCTGTGCAAAGTGCATTGGACAATACGCTATCCAGAGATCCAACAGCAGGTAAATTGTATTTAACGATGTGCAAAATATCTGTCTGCCAATGAGCCAAGTTTGTTTTACTAACAACACCGTTCAACTGTCAGGGGATCCTCTCCCCACACTTGCTGTCAGATTTCAAAAACCGCATGCATCTTTCAATCATAAGAATATGTGAATGAATTAAGTACACGTCCCCTCTTCCGCCATGGTAGGCGGCTTGTAATCTCCATGAACTGCAAGGAAGATTGTGAGCACTCTCATAGTTCATTGATGCTTTCGGACTGAAAGTTTCCAGATGGCTTAGGACAGCCGCGAATATGTTATTACATTATACAGATACTATTTCTGTTAAGGGCACGTTTTAAGCAGCTCAAGATGCAGGACATCTGAGAAGGGTTATAAATGATCTGTTTCCATTATCTGAGGCTGGTGGTTCTCCATTTCCCAGTATATAAATGGTTAGCATGGGTATGTGATTCACATACAATCATTTCATGCATAACATCCAATCAGATTTGGCCAACGATTGAACCCTAGATGGTGCGAAGGGTGACGTGGTCTGTGTTTTGTTTGGAGCGGTCATAATTTTATTTTTTTCAGTTGCCAAAGCAGTTTTTGAGGGACGGTTACTGAATGAACTTTCCTCGCATGGATATACTCTTTCAAGCATACTTTGCAATAAAAAAATAGAGATATTTAGTTCACACATATTGCAATACATGTTTAAGCTTGCCAACTGCATCAGTTTTGTAAGATATTCCCTGGAATTCATAAAGAACGCTGTAAATTTTATAGAAATTTGTCTTGTGGTAGTGCAACAAAGGTTGGAACTTGTAAAAGATCCACTTACAACAGTTGCAGACATCTCTGGTGTGACGTGGCGAAGTTGTACAGCAACATAGCTGGAGCTTGGAGAGCAATGGAAATGGATCAAACATCTGTTACAGAGGAAAAGTTTGTAACGGAATTGTCTCAAAAATATGACACAATCAACAATTTACTTCAGCATAGCAGAGGTCTTAACCTCCACTTTTCAAAATAGTCTTCCAGAACAACTACTTGTTTAGGTTTGCGAATATGGCGGTATTTCTTTATGCAATTGTTAACCATTGTGCCATACGGTAAAGGTCTGATGACTATTTCAATTTGTGGCACGCATCGGTGCCAACAATGAAAATGTTGCAGATTTTCACGCTGCACAAGCCTTCCTACTACATCTATACTACTAGAAATGCATTGCAAATGACTTGTGTAATGGTCCTCAATGACTTTTATAACACTATAGAGATGGCTTGTTATATACAAGCTATTAGGTTCTATGGACACCTAGAACCCAATTAGGCTGCGCGCAGCCTACAATAGAACTAGTGGCTGTAGGTATACGCTGATACTTGTGTAAACGCATACATATGAGCATGCCCCTAGATACAGACAGTCTGCGTCTATAATCATAGGGCATACATGTATGTGTGTTTTTACACTTTTACACAAATGCTGATGTATATCCCTGTATTGATTCCTATGCAAAGCTTGTATGCAGTATGTCTTGCTCCTGTGTGGGTAAATATACCCAAACTTTACATTCTACAACCCCAGGCATTAACGTGTATTGGAGATCTATGCACCGTTAGAAAATACTAGCCAAAGTTGTAAGGTTGTCTCTCAAATTTTGGTAAAAAATCTCTCCGGTTTTGTTGTGTGATTTGTACTACCATGAATCAAACATCTGGATGGGATCATTTAAATCGCTTCTCAAAATGTAGGAGCCCCCTCCTGAAGGATGCCGTGACACTGCAGGGAGGCATACCTCTGCCAGTGTTTTGCCCCGCCTACTAGGGCAAATGTCGCTGTTTTCCTTGTCTGCTGAACTTGCAGGCAGAAAAAGTGGCAATGCTTAGGGGAAATGGAAGCAATCCTATCAATGTATCGTGCTGGTCATCCAATGCAATAAAAAAAGGAGACTCCCAGACACAACCTTGCAGTCCTCCCAAGCTAAACCTTGGTTCTTACATCAGGTATGCTGTTCTTTCAGACCAAGCAAATGTGCATGGTTGTGTCGCTTTAGGGAGTTAGATTGATGTAGGATAACGTAACTGAGGATTTCTGCTGTCTGTAGATGTGATGCTGAGGGGTAGGGTGCTGTATTTTGGGTAGCAGAAATTTTGCATTGCATGGGGAAGAATGGTTGCAGGGAGTCATGCTTGTAACTTTCGGCCTTGCAAAGCCTCATGAGACTTGTAGTTCCGCAACAGCTAGAGGAGGGACGCCAATTTGATACCTAAGGTTTAGGAAAATGGCACTGAGAGACCAGGAGCTAGCAGCATTGAAAGTTGCTTTGGTAGGAATTTAATAGTTTATAAAGAAAATGTTTGTTTTATTTTTCTCAATGTGTTAGGTTGAAAAATGCTGAGGGTTTGATGCAGCTTTAAGATCTGTAGTTAAACTATAAATTTCCGTACAGTATTTCACAAAAGTGAGTACACCCCTTACATTTTTGTAAATATTTTATTATATATTTTCATGTGACAACACTAAAGAAATGACACTTTGCTACAATGTAAAGTAGTGAGTGTACAGCTTGTATAACAGTGTAAATGTTGTTGTCCCCTCAAAATAACTCGACACACAGCCATTAATGTCTAAACTGCTGGCAGCAAAAGTGAGTACACCCCTAAGTGAAAATGTCCAAATTGGGGCCAAAGTGCCAATATTTTGTTTGGTCATCATTTTCCAATACTGCCTTAACCCTCTTGGGCATGGAGTTCACCAGAGCTTCACAGGTTGCCACTGGAGTCCTCTTCCACTCCTCCATGACGACATCACGGAGCTGGTGGATGTTGGAGACCTTGTACTCCTCCACCTTCCATTTGAGGATGTCCCACAGATGTTCAATAGGGTTTAGGTCTGGAGACATGCTTGGCCAATCCATCACCTTTACCCTCAGCTTCTTTAGTACGGCAGTGGTTGTCTTGGAGGTGTGTTTGGGGTCGTTATGTTGGAATACTTTTCGGTGGTGTCGCATAAAAAGATATAATAGTTACAAAAATGTTTTTCCCTGGAACATTTTGTAGGTGCCTTGAGATCCTGCTAGTAAGACCATTGGAAAGGCAGTTTCTTGATAGTCTTTTTCTCTGCAGTGAAATTGCTGCAGTGTTTGTCACCCTTGCAATTGCTGCCAAGATAACCATGATGGCCCTATCCATAAATAGCCACAATTGGCTGTTCTCACAACCTTTTTAGATTGCCAGCACACTTCTCTAGCTGAAAGAGCTAAGGGAAATTATGGAAAATCCATACTCGGCCCCCTTCCCCTGTCCCCTTCAGCACTGTCTAGCAGAGTACTGGAGCAATTTAGTTTTCCAGCTGCAAATATTTAAAAAGAAATATGGTAACTAGGATTATTTTAAGACCTTTAAAGGCCAAGTAATCTGTACACTCATAGCCCATCGACACTTCCTCCAGCTCTGCAATTGAAATCCTTTACAAAGGTGTTTATCAATCTATATGACACCTTTCACACTGTGGCGCTTTGCAGGCGCTATAATGCTAAAAATAGCCCCTGCAAAGCGCCCTGAAAGATCCGCTGCGGTCTCTCCAATGTTAAAGCCCCAAGGGCTTTCACACTGGAGCGGTGCACTGGCAGGACGGTAAAAAAAAATGTCCTGCTAGTAGCATCTTTGGAGCGGTGTGTATACCGCTCTTGCCCATTGAAATTAATGGGTACCGTAGCTATACTACCGGCAAAGCGCTGCTGCAGCTGCGCTTTGCGGGTGGTTTCAACCCTTTTCCGGCCACTAGCGGGGGTTAAAAGTGCCCCGCTAGTGGCCGAATAGCACAGTGAAATTGACGGTAAAGCGCAGCTAAAATAACGGCACTTTACTGCAGACGCTCCCAGTATGAAAGGGGCCTATTGGTTCTTTATTAAAGAGTAACTTGGCCTTTAAATGCTTTTTTGTATGGAAAATTACAGTTTTATACCTCCCAAGAGGAAACAATGGACGCTTTAGATTGACTTTAAAGGAAATGCAGTTGCTGCCATTGTCGTCCTCCTAACAATCATAGTCGCCTCGCTTCTTTTCCCTTTAAAAAAATTCTCGGCTGTTAATGTGGAGCAGTGATGCGTAGCCACAGGTGTTCAAGGTCGAGAGGGCAGCATTAAACAAGTTAATGTTCCTGTGTGCTCTAATGACAATCGAGTATGGCTTCTCCATAGTAAAGTCTACACTGAACAGAGATTGCCTGTCTTGGGAATATAGTTGCACATGCAACTATTTAGTCGTATTAATTTGAAAGTGGATTTCATGTACTAAGTGTTTTTCTAATGTAATTATAATGCATGTACCTATTTCTTCTGAGCTCCATTTAATTTTAAATACCATGCCAGTTTGTATAACAATAACAGATGTTTGTCATGTTCACCAAGGAGATCCATCTTGACAGGGCTTTCTTCACTTCTAATTAACTTCACATATTTGTGGCTGTCAAACACATAAAACAGAACATGAAAATGATGCTGTCGGAATCTTTTAAGATGCCAATTTCTGAAATGTCACACTCACAGCTCTGTGGCAGTCAGCACAGCTTGTAAAAACTCTAAAATAAAAATATCTGGTCTTTATCTGCTCCTGCTTGCATGATCTTTAAGAAAGCCAGCCATGTGATCAAGCCCAGCAGTGAACTGTAGAGCTGAGACCGTTTTTATTTATTTATTTATTTATTTTATATATATATATATATATATATATATATATATATATATATATATATATATATATATATATATATATATATATATATATATATATATATATATATTATATGCCAGTTTTAGCAACATTTTACAGCGTTGTCATTCATTCAAAGATCTGTGACTGAAAGAACTGCATTGACGCTGCCTCCAGCTCTCCAACTGAAAGCCCATACAGAGGGCTGGAGGAAGAGTTTCTGGGAGTCTGCTATCCAATAATTGCAAGGACAATAGATTACAGGCTATTTTGGTTTAAAAAAAATGCTTATTTTTGCAGGGGAAAAAATGTGCAATTTTTTTTATTTTTTTTGTCACTTTAGCCTTTAATTTGTGTACAAATATGCACTGTAATCTCACATTGATGACATATCTTGCCAGCTGTAAATATCCCCTGTCTTTCCCCCTGTTGTGTGGACATTGTATACGGATTTTATATCCAACTCTGTAAAAGTGCCCATATGTGTGGTAAGCAATACGTTTTTGTTCGGATTGTTTTGTTGGCTGTAGGGCCCCAGACGGCTCCCTAGGCATAAATTAATCAGAAGTGTAGAATAATATCTGTTCTAATTTTTTTGACCTGTGCTAAAATTAGCCAATACTGATACTGGGTGCAGGGGGTGAAGTTGTTATCACTATCAGTCATTTTTCTTAAATTCAAAGTGGTTATACATCCCGTACAACTACTTTTACCTACAGGTAAGCCTAGATTAAGGCTTACCTGTAGGTGCTGAAAATATATCCTAAACCTCCACGGTTTAGGAGATATTTACAATAGAGCTGTGCACCAATGACTATGGCGCAGGCGCAAATTAGAAACGGCGATCGTGCTGTTTCTAAAGGGGTCATGCCGTGACTGGCGGCTCCGGCCAGTCACAGTGCCGGAGTTCCTGGCCCCAGGAGGCAGAGAGATGACGATGAACGCTTGCTGCCAGTGGGGACAGCGGGAACATCGCAGGCTTCGGTTTCAGGTAAGTGACACATAATGGGCTGCTATGTGATGCATAGTAACCCATTTATGCTTTACCTTTGCTGGGAAATAAAGAGGAAGTAATGCCCATCAGGGATTACTTCCTCTTTACGGACTCTCAAATCCAGACCAATTTCCTCACACTATTGATTATATAGGAGTATAAATCTCCTCTTCCTTTTGTGTAAACTATCCCTGTCTTTTAAATTAAAAAAAGCCTACCCATGAACGCAGTACAAAACCTCATCTGATCCCTCATATGACCTCTATCATCCAATCATGCGCAAGTAAAAACCTATATATAATTTTTATAAATTTTCTCTGCACATTTATTTTTTATTTTTTTCCCCACATTCACTAAGCTAGAGTAACTCTTCTTGGAAAATGAACAGTCTATGTGCCTATGGTAAATCAAATCTTTGTGTAATGGTTTGGCATGGCTGTAGTATTAAGTACACATTTGCATCATGGCATAGTGTCGGTGTCTCATCTTGAAATACAAGTCGTTTTCAAAAAATGGTAAGGGGTATGCAGCATTCTGAAAAGTGACAAAAAATACAAATGTGTAAGATTAGGGAAAAATAAAAAAAAAAAAATCCAAAAAAGAAACCGAACAATTTACCATATAAGCTGTTTTATTAGACTTGGCACGACAGTGGTGGATTAAAACATTGCTATTTAGTCTAATATAGGCAGTCCCTGAGTTACAAACATCCGTGTTATGAACGAAATCTACTCCTATGAAGGGAAATTCACTCCTGTAAGAGTTGTGGGAAAAAGGTGTCTCCACTGAAGCTTTATCACCAATCCCGGTTTCCACAACAAACCTAAATGTTCCAAATCTAGCTGTCTCTGGGGCAGAACGTGAGGTAACATCTTCTGAACAGGGGCACAGATAGCAAAACATTCCTGGCCGGGAATCCTTTGTTTTATATGTCGCACGTCCTGGGATTGGATGTGTGATCCGTCTATCAAAGTCCCTGGACAAGGAGTAAGGGCTATATGTGACAGCGAGCAGCGGGAACATACTGCAATTGAAATGAAAGCTGCGATGTTCCTCAGCGCTCTGATCATCCGGCCACCTGCTCTTCTCTCTTCCCCTTTGCGATCGGCTCCCATACTCGGCCCACCCTTCAATTTTTGAGGGCTTCTATACAGTACTATTTAAAATCCAGTAACGCAGAGTTTCACCCTGCTCTGCACATGCTCAGTTGCTCTCTATTTTTAGACACTGCTGAGTTTGTAGAGGTCTGATCTGCTGACGGCAATAAAGTGGAATTAAACCCTCCTATCCTTTACAGCAAAGTAATGCTGCTTCTGTTTAATCTGCAACTGCCATGGTGTTGCACATGGTATCATTTTAGCCATTTGATGGTTTGACTGAGGACATAAGCAAAAGTAACAGCATAGCAATCCTGGCATTCCATCAATGTAACTGTTTTTTGAAACTGTTAAATCAATGGATTTAGGCGGCTTTATGATTTGCTGTTCAGGGGCTCTGGACTTCAGCGAAACGGCAGCCTCCAGCAAGAAGAAACATGACCAATGCTGAAGGCAATCTACAGCACACACAAATTTTGGTAGCATAATTCTTAATGTGGAATTTATGTTCTTTGCTAAAGAATAGAGCTGCACGATTCTGGAAAAAAATGAGAATCACAATTTTTTTTTGGGGGTTAGAATAAAGATCATCTTTCACATTTATATAAAAAAAATGGACTAACATTGTTGCGTTCTTTTTTCAGATTTAGAATTTTTCTCTCTTAACCACTTCAATACAGGACTCTCCCCCATCCCCCCCTTCCTTCCCGCCCAGTCCAATTTTCACCTTTCAGCTCTATCAAATTTTTGAATGACAATTGCACTGTCATGTGACGCTGTACCAAAACTACAAATAGAGCTTTCTTTTGGTGGCATTTGATCACCTCCTGGGGTTTCATTTTGTTATATGCCAGGCGGGAATTGGTTATGTGTGTGTGTGTGTGTGTGTGTGTGTGTGTGTGTGTATATGTATATGTATATATATATAATGCGCGTGTGTGTGTGTGTGTGCATACATACATACATACATACAGGATTGTAATATTTGGTGGTTGTTGTGTTTTTTTTTTTTTTTTTTTTTTTTGAAGCGTAGAAATCAAGACCTTTTGGTTTACATGGTCAGGAATTAGGTGAAATAATTTGAATTCAATTCGAAATTCCTCTAGTTCCCTCTACTGGTGTGCTAGTAATGGTTTAACCACTTACCGGCTGATAGCAAAATGACGGCCGGGCAGTGGCTGCGTTATCCTGACTGGACGTCGTGACGTCCAGCAGGATAACTGCCACCGCGCGTCCTTTGGGGCTCGCATCACAGTGGTCGGTGGTGCGGTGTGTCAGTCTGACACACCAATCTCAGTAAAGAGTCTCCAATCACGGCTGATCACAATGTAAATGGGAAGAGCCGTTGATCGGCTTTTCCTCACTCGCGTCTGACAGATGTGAGTAAAGGAGAGACGATTGGCTGCTCTCCTGACGGGGGTCTGTGCTGATTGTTTGCTTATCAGCGCAGCCCCCCCCCCCTCGGATCCCACCCAGGACCACCAGGATGGCCATCCACACTGGTCCACCAGGTATGCGCCCCCTAGATCACCAGGGGAATGCAAATCTGTGCCCAGGCAGCTGCCAATCGGTGCTCACCCACTATGCCTACCACTGCCACCAAGGATACCTGTGGGGTCAGTGCCACGAATAAATGGCCAGCAGTGCCGCCTATCAGTGCCACCCATATGTACCCATCTTTGCAGCCTATCAGTGTCCGTCAGTGCCACCTCATCGGTGCCGCCTTATCAGTGAAGGAGGAAACTTACTTAATTTTATAACGAACAAAAGCATAACTTTTTTTCCCCCTAAATTTTCGGTCTTTTTTTGTTTAGCAAAAAATAAAAACCGCAGAGGTGATCAAATGCCACCAAAAGAAAGCTCTATTTGTGGGAACAAAATGATAATTCTGTTTGGGTACAGTGTAGCATGACCATGCAATTGTCATTTAAACAGCGACGGCGCAGAAAGCTGAAAATTGGCTTTGGCAGGAAGGGGGATAAGTGCCTGGTATTGAAGTAGTTAAGGGAAAGATGGGACTTAAATTGATTTTATGCTCTTAAACATTTGGTATTTAATGGTTAATGTTAATCTATTTTTATACTCAAGGTTACCTACTAATGGAGCTGGATGTGGCAAATGTCAATTTAGAAATGTATAAACTATTGTTTAAAAAAGGGGGGGGGGGAGGAAATCGTATTCCTTTTAAGCAAATAACCTTTGCAAAGCATGCCGCTCAAAAAAAAAAAAAAAAATACTAGTTGGCATAGTTTTAAACAAATCTTTTTGCATAGCCCAAACTGTTGTGCACAAAACGTCATCAGTGTTGGCTGGGCAAGACTGTAATTCATTTTTAATATAATTTTCATTTTTTTTTTTGCAGTAATATTTGGTGAGGATGTAGCTTTTGGAGGTGTCTTCCGATGTACTGTTGGCCTGAGAGACAAGTATGGTAAGATAGGTTTCTTTAAATTTAGTAATGGTGTGTGTGCGTGTTTCCAGCTTTGTAAAGTTTCATTACCTTTGTTATGCAGGTCTTTTGACTGTTCTTTTCTACCTCCTCATGGCTCAGTGTCTAGCCTGCATAGTGCATTCATGTGAGAGCTAACAAAATTGTGTCTGTATTTATACACATACACAAATTGTGATTTTAAAAAGCCACAAATTTGGAAAATTAACCTTTCAATTGCCATTTTAACCTGTGTGTGTGCCACCTTCTGTGTCTCTACCAAGGCCAAACATTCCAGAGTATGTAAACTTTTTTTTTTTTCATTTCTGTTTATTGTTTAAAAAGGATAAAAAAAACTATGATAATAAATGGCTTCATGTGATTGCTATCCTTAAATAAAAGACCATTTTTTTGTCATGATCAGTCATATTTTCAATATTAATGTCACAATTTCTGCCAGGATATGCAAACTTTTGCGCATAAATGTAAATTGAAAAAACTTCTATTCTCAAATAACATGCTTGGAACTGGCCACACCTGCATCCTACTGGTTGTCTTTATTGATAAAAGTAAGACATGTACATCCAAAGATACAGTCACATAAGGGGACAGCCGACGCGTTTCGCACACAATTAGTGCTTAGTCATGACTAAGCACTAATTGTGTGCGAAACGCGTCGGCTGTCCCCTTATGTGGCTGTATCTTTGGATGTACATGTCTTACTTTTATCAATAAAGACAACTTCCTTAAAGCGGGGGTTCACCCTATAAAAAAAAAAAAAATTTTTTTTTTCTTCTAGCATAAAATTCGGCATAGTAGCGCAAGCTACAGTATGCCTGTCTTAATTTTTTTATCCCCGTACTCAGTGTAATCGTACATAGAAGATTCCGACTGCCCACGGGGAATGGGCGTTCCAATCCAGACGGAAGGTGATTGACGGCCGGCTCTGGCGCGTCACGCTTCTCCGGAAATAGCCGAAATAGGCTTGGCTCTTAACGGCGCCTGCGCATAGTCTGTGCGCAGGTGCCGTGAAGAGGCGAGACCTACTCCGGCTGTCTTCGGGGAGCGTGACATGCCAGAGTGGGCCGTCAATCACGCTACCTCTTGAAAGGAACGCCCATTCCCCGCGGGCAGTCGGAATCTACTATGTACGATTACACTGTGAGTACGGGGATAAAAAAATTAAGACAGGCATACTGTAGCTCGCGCTACTATGCCGAATTTTATGCTAAAAAGTTGTTCTGCAGGGTGAAACACCGCTTTAAGTTTATCCGGAGTGCGGCTGTCCATCGATTTCCATGTTTGCCTAGTGCATTGCCATCACCTTGGACTCCTGGGAGGTTCCTCCAATTGTCTACTAAAGATCCACCTGGAGCGGTGACTCCCTTCCCTTGTATCCTACTGGTCTTTTGGTTATAAAAAAAACGGCTACATGGGTTGAATTTTGGGTCAAACATTTGAGCACAACTGTAAGAACTAGGGCTACGAGCCACCTTGGGAGCTTTTAGGTATGTATCTATGCCAAGAGTCAGTGAAAAATATGAGTAACAATTGTAATGTGGCTAGCCCTATCGATATGTTTCCGTAACAGATGCTTGAGACACAGGTTGATCCACAGAGAGAGTACGCGGCGTATCTACTGATACGCCGGCGTACTTTCAAATTTCCCGCGTCGTATCTTTAGTTTGAATCCTCAAACCAAAATACGATGGCATCTGGGTTAGACCCGACAGGCGTACGCCTTCGGATCTTAGATGCAATACTTCGGCGTCCGCTGGGTGGAGTTCGCGTAGTTTTCCGCGTCAGTATGCAAATGAGCTATTTACGATCCACGAACGTACGCACGACCGTCGCATTCTTTTACGTCGTCTCTAGTCGGCTTTTTCCGGCGTATAGTTAAAGCTGGTGTTTTGCGGCGTATAGTTAGACTTGCCATGTTAAGTATGGCCGTCGTTCCCGCGTTTAATTCAAATTTTTTTTTTTGCGTAAGTCGTCCGTGAATCGGGATGGACGTAATTCACGTCTATGTTAAAAAAATATGACGTCCTAGCGACGTCATTTATCGCAATGCACGTCGGGAAATTTAGGAACAGCGCATGCGCAGTTCATTTGGCGCGGGGACGCGCTTCATTTAAATGAAACACGCCCCCTAATCGCCGATTTGAATTCTGCCGCCAGAGATGGACTACGCCGCCGTAACTTACGGCGCAAAATCTTTAAGGATTCGAAGATAACACAAGTAAGTTACGGCGGCGTAGCGTATCTCTGATACGCTGCGCCGGGGAAGATGTTTGTGGATCTGCCCCTTAGTTCTTCCATAATACAGGCTATCTCTGTTGAAACAAATGTGATGGTATGTCAGAAAAATATATATTTTCTAAAAATTGCTAAAAATAACAAGTGGCTTTGTTTTTTATGTAAAACATACAAAGAATTTAAAAAGCAAATCGCCAATCAATATTAATGATTCTTTAAAGAATAGAGCTATGATTTAAAATATTGAGTGCAACTATTGTATCTGGAGGCAAGCATTAAAGTGTTACTAAACCGACAACCGTAAAATCCTGATGGTACTGAGCCCTAGGAGGCATTCTGCACATTCTCAGGTGTGTATTGCAAATTTAAAAACATTTTTTGGGAGAGTGCATGTCATCGCCACAGGACCAATCATCACTCTCCAGACAAAGTCAGGGGTCGTGCAGTCTCATAGGACAGTCAGAAGAGAATGAAAACTCCACTTACAAGCTTTAAGCAGTGCTTAGATGGATACTGATAGAAGTCACAAGACTTCTATATACTACTGATGAGAAAGGGTATTTAGCAGTTTGTTTGCTAAAAAAAATATAATATTAGCATTTCCATGTTCTGTGTACTGTGGGAGACCAGATATAGAGAGTCCAGTACACATGACTTTTTGCTCTGCATATTTGCTCAACAGAAGTTGGTCTTTCTGGAAAGCCGGCATACGATCAGCATTTTCAGCCATCGGCTACAAGTGATGATCGGTGTATGTTGGCGTTCGGGGAGCTCCCCCAATCAGAATACGTCTCGGCGGGAAAGATCCTTGCAACAACATAATTTGATTGTGTTGATGCAGGGATCTGTCGTGTGTTTTTATTTTTTTTTATTTTCAACCCCCTGACAGTGAACGGAGAATTGGTAAATGTATGAGCTCATCTCTCCATCCCCCCCATCAGTATGCTCCTTGCACTGCTTCTCTTCCCCTTAGTCTGAGCTCTGATATGCAAGAGACTATCTCCAAGTCAAACTTGGGTACTTGTGTTGCTTGCAGTTTAAAAAAAAAAATCTACATATAGTGATGTTTTAAAAAAACTATAGATCTGTAATAATGTGTCTTTTATATTTTTCTGGAGTTCATTTGTAAATTATGGATCAAATAGAATAGGGTTATAAATATGTGATAGTCTTGCGAGTTTCGTAAAAACAAAAAGTAACTATATACCTCGGATTGCGAGTAACGCGGTAAACGAGCGTTTCGCAATACAAGCTATTTCTTAATTTTTTTAAAATTCTGACCTAGTTTGTGAGTGTTGTCTCAAAACAAGCAGGATTCAAGCCTCTGCGGTGTGCAGTACCGCATTTGGCCAGAGGTGCGGGGGGCGCTGGTAACGCTCAGAACCGGGCGGATGCACTTGGAAATATACTCCGTTCCCAAGTGTTTCCGAACCTCTCTTTCTCTGTTTCTGAGTGCTCCCAAGCAGCTCCGAGCGGTCTCCAAGTATTTCTGAATCTCTCCGGCGCCCCCCACCTCTGGCCAAATCGGTACTGCATACAATAGAAGTCAATGTGGAACGAATTATCTTCATTTCCATTGACTTCTATGGGGAAACTTGCTTTTGATATTACAAGCATTCTCCTGGAACGGATTATGCTTCTAATCTAAGGTTCCACACTGTATATGTACTAGAAACGTGTGTGTGTGTGTGTGTGTGTGTGTTTTATTCAAAAGACCAGCTGCTAGCACTGATCACATCCCCAATGTGCATGTGCACAAAACTCAATATATAAAAGTGCAGCACTGAATCATGAAATAAAAACAAATATCAAAAAAGATGGTTGTAGGGGACTTTACAATAATGAGTGGCTTTTGATGTAGTGTCATGTTATATGTGTACTCTCCCTTGTGATTTCAATTATGAATATGCTCTGGAGTTTTGTAAGCTGTTTTTTACATTTGCTCAATAAAAACATTTGTTTGAGAAAAAAAAATGCAATTGTGAAATCGTATATATACTGGTGGTAGTTCATCAATCAACATACATTTGTGGAATTTTCACTGTTTTAACTACTTGCCCACCGGGCCTATTTCGGCACTTCTTTCCTTCATGTAAACATCACAATTTTTTTGCTAGAAAATTAATCAGAACCCCCAAACATTATATATATTTTTTTTTAGCAGACGCCCTAGGGAAAAAAATGGCGGTCATTGAAACTTTTTTTTTTCTCGCACAGTCTTTGCGCAATCATTTTACAAACGTCTTTTCTTGGGAAAAAATAAAAAATGGTTTCATGAATTAAAAAATAACAAAACGGGAAAGTTAGCACAATTTTTTTTGTATAATGTGAAAGATGATGTTTTTACGCCGAGTAAATAGATACCTAACATGTCATGCTTTAAAATTGCGCACACTCATGGAATGGCGCCAAACTTCGGTACTTCAAAATCTCCATAGGCGACGCTTTAATTTTTTTTAAAGGTTACTATTTTCGAGTTACAGAGGAGGTCTAGTTCTAGAATTGTTGCACACGCTCTAACGCACGCGACGATACCTCACATGTGGGGTTTGAACAGAGTTTACATATGTGGGCAGGACTTGCCTGCGTGTTCGCTTCTGAGCGCGAACTACCGGGGACAGGGGTGTTTTAAAAAAAAATATATATATATTTTTTAATTTTATTTTTATTTTACTTCATTTTTTTTATTTTTTTTTTTACACTTTTATTCCTATTACAAGGAATGTAAAAATCCCTTGTAATAGGAATCACTGTGACAGATCCTCTTTATGGAGAGATCTGGGGTCAATAAGACCCCACATCTCTACTTTAGGCTTACAAGCATGAGATTGTGAAAAAAAATTCACCAATCTCATGCTGACAGCCGCGATTGCGGCTTTGTTTACTTCCGGGTAACCGGGCGTGACGTCATAATGTCACGGCTGGGCCTCCGACGGTCATAGAGATGACTGGTGACCATTTGGTCACCAGTCATCTCTATGCTTCCCAGCCAGCGCCGGCCGATTCGTTCTCCGGGCCCCCGATGGTACGGGAGAGCCCGGAGAAGAACCGGATGGGGGGGGGGGGGGGCGGAGACGTCCTTTCCCGCCGCCTATAAGAGCAATCAAGTGGCGGAACTGCCGCTTTGATCGTTCTTATCGTGCACAGAATCGCTGGCTGAAGACTGATATCTAATTAATGACTGTAGCTGCAGGTATCATTCAGATATCACAGCACAAAGTCAAAGATGTCCTTGGTTGTTAAAGTGGAGGTTCACCCTAAAAACATTTTTTTTACATTAATAGTACAATAGTAACAACATTTCATTTTGGCAGTTTTTTTTTTTTTTTTGCTCTGTACTTACTTTTATATCCGGATTTTGTCCAGGGCTTCCGCGTTCTGATGACTTCGGGACTGGGCGTTCCTATCCCAGCCTCAGGGTTCCGATGACTGCGGGACTGGGCGTTCCTATCCTTCCGTTCGATGATTGACGTCTTGTGAAACAGGTGACCTGTCGCACAACGCGCGTCACCAGATTTCCGGAAATAGCCGAGCTGCGAGTCGGCACTATACGGCGCCTGCGCCCGCCGTGTAGAGCTGAATGCGCAGGCTCCGTATAGTGCCGACTCGCAGCTCAGCTATTTCCAGACATCTGGTGACGCGCGTTGTGCGAAAGGGCACCTGTTTCACAAGACGTTAATCATCGAACGGAAGGATAGGAACGCCCAGTCCCGCAGTCATCGGAACCCGGAAGCCCTGGACAACATCAGGATATAAAGGTATGTACCGAGAAAAAAAAAATGACCTGCCGAAATGTAATGTCCTTAGTATGCTGGCTCTACTAGATGTAATTTTAAAAAAACTTTTTTTCACCTTATTTTATGGACATTTAACTATGCACTTTATATGTTTGATTCAATGATTTTTTTTTTTTAATTTGTTTATAATTCATGATTCAGCGGTACACTTTTATATGTTCGGGGTTCTATGCATTTCATTCAGAACAGATTGACCAAATGTTGTGGGGCTGCAGAACAGATGTATGCCACATGAAACCTGCAGGTACATTGTGTAAGGACTTCTAAGAACTAGAAATGAATGTGGTTTGTGTGTGTGTGTTACCTTTTTTTTTTTTTTTTTTTTTCAGTGAAAACATTGTCGTCCTTTTCTCTACTCTCAATCTATACAGTATATTATTAATATTTGTTAATATTCTGTGAAAAAAAAATCATTTTGCAAAGTATGCAAAATGGGTGAAAAGTTGTAGTTAACCTGCTATACCTCAAAACGTATACATTTGGTCTGGTCAGGAAGCTTTTAAATGGCTATGGATGTAAAGGTGTCATTACTTTGTCTAACACTTGTGTATAAAATGTTTTTTTCAGCTCTTGTATATTTCATACACGTTGCCTGATAAGAAGACAACCTTATATGGTGTGGCAACACACGAAAAGGTGAACTAACTCCAAATATCCTGGACACCCTTCAGGACCACTGCTGCACGTGGCAGATGTGATGCCGAAGGGTTGATTTACTAAAGATAAATGGACTGTGTACTTTTCAAAGTGCTGTTGCTCTGGGGCTTGGTAAATGAGGTAAAGGTTCACTTTGCAAAGAATACCCAATCGCATGCAAGGAAAATTTTAAAAAAACATTTCTGCTTGCACATGATTGGATGATTAATGTCAGGAAAGCTTCCCCTCGTTTACTGGGCTCTGGAGCAATCGCTCTTGTAGAGCACAACTTTGCAAAGTGCACAGTCTATTTGTCTGTAGTAAATTAACCCCACAGCACTGCCAGTATAATAGTCCATGCACCACAATATACACCCCCAGACTTGATTTTCCATCATGATGCTAGCAAGTGACTGCGCAGACTATTGAGAAGCACTTCTTGCTTCTGGAGCGCATACCAGAAGAAGCCTAATGCCCTGTGGACACGATCGGTTTTCCCGTTTGGAAAAAGTCCGATGAGAGCTTTTGGTCGGGAATCCCAACCACGTGTGTGCTCCGTTAGACCTTTTTCCAATTGAAAAAGATAGAGAGCAGGTTCTCTATTTTCCCGTCGGGTAAAAAAAAAACCTGACGGGGCTGACCAATGAGTACTTGTCATTGCGAGCATTACAGGGGGTTTTAAAAACAGGGCTGTGATTTTCAGTGCATGGGCCGATTTTTAATTTAATTCTTTTTTTTTGTAAAAGCGATAAAGGTTGGTTATCTTTCCTCCGGGTGTCCCCTCAGTAAACCAGGTGCTAAAGGGGCACCCACGTGGGCACGCTCTATAGGTACACACAGCACCAGTAAGCCACGTCCCAGCTCCCTGTTCACAGGAGTTTGACTGACAGCAGCGGGAGTCTATGTCTCCTACTGCTTGAGGTGTCGCCTGTGAAAGCATGAAATGAGAAGCGGTGCTGCAGCCAGGATAGTGCTGGATGGGTAAGAGGAGTCAGGTAAGTGTTCAGGAATGGAGGTGGGAATTTTTTTTTTTTTTTACCTTAACGCTAGGGTTGTACCGATACTAGTATCGGGACCGATTCCGAGTATTTCCCGCAAATACCCCCGATACCGAAATAGAATACTACGCCACCGCCGTTACGCCGCATCCCCGCTGCCGCCGACTGCTTAATACGCTCAGGGAACATCGCAGCTTTCATTTGAATAGCTGTAATGAATCGTGCCGCGTATAGACACTCCCCCTTGCTCGGGTGAACTGACCAATCCCGAGCAAGGGGGAGTGTCTATACGCAGCGCGGCGCGAATCATTACAGCTAATCAAATGATAGCTGTAATGTTCCCCACGCGTATTAAGCAGTCGGCGGCAGCGGGATGCAGGTAAGGGGGACATGGCTGGATATGGGGGGGAGACAAGGCTGGATATGGGGGGGAGACAAGGCTGGATATGGGGGGGAGACAAGGCTGCATATGGGGGGAGACAAGGCTGGATATGGGGGGGAGACAAGGCTGGATATGGGGGGGAGACAAGGCTGCATATGGGGGGGAGACAAGGCTGCATATGGGGGGGAGACATGGCTGCATATGGGGGGGGAGACATGGCTGCATATGGGGGGGGAGACATGGCTGCATATGGGGGGGGAGACATGGCTGCATATGGGGGGGGAGACATGGCTGCATATGGGGGGGGAGACATGGCTGCATATGGGGGGGGAGACATGGCTGCATATGGGGGGGAGACATGGCTGGATATGGGGGGGGGACATGGCTGGATATGGGGGGGGGGGACATGGCTGGATATGGGGGGGGGACATGGCTGGATATGGGGGGGGGACATGGCTGGATATGGGGGGGGGACATGGCTGGATATGGGGGGGGGACATGGCTGGATATGGGGGGGGGACATGGCTGGATATGGGGGGGGGACATGGCTGGATATGGGGGGGGGGACATGGCTGGATATGGGGGGGGGACATGGCTGGATATGGGGGGGGGACATGGCTGCATCTGTGGGGGGGACATGGCTGCATTTGTGGGGGGACATGGCTGCATTTGGGGACACAGTAAAAAAAAAGTATCGGCGAGTACTTGAAAAAAAGTATCGGTACTCGGTCCTAAAAAAGTGGTATCGGGACAACCCTACTTAAAGCGGGGGTTCACCCTTAGAGGGCACTTTTCCCCCTTAGATTCCTGCTCGTTTTTACTAGGGGAATCGGCTATTTATTTTAAAATATGTGCAGTACTTACCCGTTTACGAGATGCATCCTCTCCGTCGCTTCCGGGTATGGGCTTCGGGAATGGGCGTTCCTTCTTGATTGACAGGCTTCCGACGGTCGCATCCATCGCGTCACGATTTTCCAAAAGAAGCCGAACGTCGGTGCGCAGGCGCAGTATAGAGCCGCACCGACGTTCGGCTTCTTTCGGCTACGAGTGACGCGATGGATGCGACCGTCGGAAGCCTCTCGGAAGGCTGTCAATCAAGAAGGAACGCCCGCTCCCGAAGACCCATACCCGGAAGCGACGGAAGAAGATGCAGCTCGAAAACGGGTAAGTACTGCTCATATTTTAATACAAATAGCCGATTCCCCTAGACCGAACGAGCAGGAAGCTAAGGGGAGAATTTTTTTTTTTTTACAAATGGGTGAACTCCCGCTTTAACGCAGTAATAAACCCAAAATCATAAATGTATTGTATTGTAGCTTACAAATCATTGGATGTGGTGGCTACATACAGTTTTTTTTTTTTTCACCTGGTGACCTGGCCAGTAACACACCTCCTGTATTAGTGAGACACAGCTCAGAATGAATGAGCACAGGAGGCACAGCAGACAGCAGCATTGTTGTCCTGGGAAGGGGAATGTTAAATGGATTAGAAGATTTGGAACCACTTAACAAATTGATGCCAAACACCAGCTCACACTTTATATAATCCGTTACAGCAACTTTTTTTTTTCATTTGGGATATAGGTTTTTGTATGAATAGATAAAAAAGCTGATCATTTTATTCACCCTTGCCAGTGGTTGTTTTTTTTCTCATTCATATAAACTGATACATTCTGCTGGAGAACTTGTGCTGTAAAAAACTGATTTGCTGGCTAGATCACCAGATGAACATGGAAGAAAGAGAGCCTAAAAAGGAAACCAATATAGCCATTACCTCTAAGGATTGGTAAGCTGAAATATAATGTTTTCTTTTGGGTTTAATGCAAATAATGCATTAAGTTAAAAAAAAAACACTTTGAGTTTAGAAATCACTTCAGGCCCACCAGACCTGAGAGTTAAATATATGTGCATGAAAGGCACATCTTACATGAATCCCCCTATATTACTTTTTTCATGGTGGCACCTATACTAAATCATTGTATTCTACATGCGATCAGGTGTTCATTACTAAATATTGGATTTGCATGTGTTTTTTTTTTTTTTTTCTTGTATGGTCAGCAGATGGCGCTCTAACTTTATTTTTCTATCTTGACTGATACTGGAACGCTATCTTGATGAAAAGTTAAATGTTGCCTGCTTCACTAATCAACATTTTAGATTTATTTTTTAGCACTTATGCCGTGATTTAATTAAAGAAAAACATTAATCGTGGTAGGTTCTTGTGATGTCTGCCTTTTTTCATTTACTGCCATCTTTGCTGAGACTTATAATATTAAATGCATTTTTCAATGCCATATGTTAATCTATCGGGTGTAATTGTGATGGGAACTGATTTGTACCATTTTTAAAATATTTCTATAGAACCTGTATCTATAGCAAAACTTTTTTCTTTTGGGGGGAGGGGAGTACTAATCCTATAAGGTTATTTGTTTGCTGTCTGTCCCATTGGGGAGGTTTCTATTTTAACTCTCCCAAAATCTCCCCCAAATAAGTGGAATTTCCATCTCATAGAGCTGTCAAAGGAACAGGTGCCCCGATTATTATATTTATCCCCACCTCTTTTTTCTGGTGACAACAGAAAAGTTTGAGTTACCAGGACAGAGGAGTGGATAGAGAAGGAAATAAAACCTGATGGAGACTTCAACCCCACGGTCTGGTCATGTAATGGGGCACGGTCTGGTCATGTAATGGGACATGGTCTGGTCATGTAATGGTGGCACCGTGAGGCGAGGCATGACTAGTAGGAAGGGGGTAGTCTTATACGGTGAGTATATCCCAAAACCAACATTTTGGCTGGAAAATTAGGGGGTCGTCTTGTACGCCCAGTCGTCTTATACGCCGGCAAATACGGTGCTATGTTTGTTATATTTAACAAAACAAACACAAGACTTTAGCATCACTTTAAGCATCTTGTGATCAACCAATGTGGGGTCATTCTCCTCTTCATTTAGTTCCTAGAGGGGCTCTTCCTCCTAGATGTCCACATAACTACCTGGCATTGACAATTTTCATTGCCAGTTGGCAAAGGGGTTCTCAGGGTCCAGACAACTGCTGACAGACTGTGAGTAGTGAAGGGGACCAGACTGCAAAGGTTATTGGTATTGTGATGGACTGGTAGTCCTCACCAAAAAGAAAAGGTGTAAGTAAGGGGCCTGGGATAGGGGAGACTCAGTGTGTATATCTGACTTCACCATGTAGGGCAAATGGAACAGCTAGAGGGAGGTAGGGATATTATAGATTTTTCCCGGAGTTTGGCTTTAAGGTTATATTTATGGTTATAGGGGGACTTGTATGTGTTTTTTTTATAATGGCTTAAGTGTCAGGGCAAAGTTCCTTTCCAGACATTTACTCTCTTTGAATAGCATCTGACATAGTGGAAGTAGTGACTTGTCATGCTTCTATGTTGATCATATTGTGTCATAGCTGGATCTAAGTCTGTAGTAGCCTTGTCCATTTCTTCACTACAAGTGTCTGACATTAATGGAAAAGTGAGCTATGAATGACTTGGTATTCATTCTGAGCAGATAAAAAAATAAAGCCGAAGGTTGTGTTTAATAGTCTTGTATTACTACTTGCGTTTGAAGCTTTTTGTATGTTTTGCAGTTTGCTTACATCAAAGCTATTTCAGTGATATGAACTTAGAGTGGTAGAAAATTATAAATGAAACACTCCTATGGCCACGTCCGTATGGGGATTTGTTTAAGCAAAGAGCGATGGGGCATATAAATAGCCCAAGGTTGGACCTTGGAGGCACAATGGAAAGTAATAAGTATAAAAAGTTATATTTTATTTATAACAATACATGATAAAGAAAAGGGGGAAAAAGATAAATAATTAAAAGCATATAATACACAATACATGGAAAAGATGAACGTGTATGGTATACGTGGTAGCAAGCTCCTGTGTGTCAGTAGCAGTGAAAATGAATTCCCATCTACCAATGGTGATCGCTTACTTGATCACACTCTCCAGATCTGCTCTCTTCCCAAGCTGGGACTTTACTTGTACTGTGGGTGGAGTATTTTTTTTCAGTGCTGGGAGTGCTCCAGCATCCGGGATCCCACTGCCACTCTAACTGGTGTGTTCGGACTTTTTTCATATCTGTGTATCATCTTAGGCCAGTCACTTCACTTGGGTATATGTAGGGGGTTTTAAAACTGCTTTATGGTAAAAAAAAACTGTATTACTTACCCAAGCCTGATCTCAATCTAGCATTGTGTATGACAGAAGCAGCTCTCTGCTCTCTCCCTTCTCACTGGGCAGATTGATAGCAGCGGGAGCCATTCGCTTTTGCTGCTGTCAGTTGAATCCTGTGACGAGGGAGTGGTGTGTGGGGCTGAGCCACACTGTCCATTAATGGTAAACCAAAAATTCCTGATGCACTTGGCCAAAAACTGAAACCAAAATGGACAGTTTCTAAACTGAGAATGCAAAATATGCACAATTTCATATGTATTGGGTTAAAATCATTTTTTAAATGGAGAGTGTGTGTGTGTGTGTGTGTGTGTGTGTGTGTGTGTGTTTTTTTTTTTTACCCTTGACTCCAATAAAAAAAGGGAAATATGTGCAAAACCCCTTAGGCCCGGTTCACACTTGTGCGACGTCCTGCAACTTGGGACTGCAAAGTCAAATGTCAAGCCGTAGCCCATGATTTCCAATGAGAACTGTTAGTATCTGTGCAACTTCAAGTCGCACCGACTTCAAAGTAGTGCCTGCACTACTTTGGCTTGACTTTGATGCGACTTGAGTTCCATTGACCTAAGGATTGCATAGGCATTGCGTCAAAGTCGCACGACTTTCAGGTTGTACAAGTGAGAATGGGGCCAGAACGGTCATTGTTAAAACTGTCAACTGTATATCCTTGTCCAAGGATGGCTGTATGCCGAACCAGGAACTCCCAAGCACAAACATATGCTAGTTTGTTTAATCCGTACTGGAGAATGGGACTGTGGGCATGAGTCCTTACCATACTTTATCCATATCCTCTGCTTCTTAAAATGTACGAAGTACAGATTATTATTATTATACAGGATTTATATAGAGCCAACAATTTGCACAGCAGAATTTTCATTTGTGTTCTGTACTTTTGCAAATGAAAATGTTGTTGAGCGGGAGTTTTTTTCTTTCACAATACAGTACAGTAGTTAAGAATGCTTAAAATATTGATTACTTGTGGCTCCTCATTTAACGACCTGGTTGTTGGAACGGAACCTGGTTGTTAAGTGAGGAATGGAGTACCTGTACACAAATACCATATGATGCAGTTATATATTTATTTTTTGATTCAGGTTTTAATTAAGAGGGATCATTTATTATATTTTGTTATTGGAAAGAAATTCAGTAGATGAACTGGATTAAAGAAAAAAAATCATCTTCCATTCCAGTGTGACTTCATCTAATCCAATTGTATGTTCAATCCAGAAATTGCAGAAGTAATTATGAGCTTGGAACATTTTTGTGGAGTGAAGTTAAGTTCAAGTTTAACTCTATACATTACAGATCAGAGATCTTAGATGATGGCGGTGATGGCTTTATGGAGTTTTACTAAGAACTTGTGGAGCGCTGCTTGCTTCTGCAGCCACTAAAAAATGCAGATAAAATAGGTTATGTTTAATGAAGATCAGCCCAGTTTAAAACGGTGTGACGTTTGGTCACCCGGCTCTGTGCTTCCGGCAAACTAACTACTTTTGTTTGGGGCCTGTCAACCAAGGACAGCTTGTTCACATGTTTTGCAAGACCAGGAAAAATGTTCGCTTGGCTCCCCTTTCTATAGCATAGTGCATCTTTTGGTGGTATTTGATCACCTCTGCGCTTTTTATTTTTTGCACTATAAGCAAAAATAGAGCGACAATTTTGAAAAAAATTCAATATTTTTTTTACTTTTTGCTATAATAAATATCCCCCAAAAATATATATAAAAAATATATTTTTCCTCAGTTTAGGCCGATACGTATTCTTCTACCCATTTTTGGTAAAAAAATCGCAATAAGCGTTTATCGATTTTTTTTTTTTTTTTTTTTTTTTTTTTGTGACTGCGACATGATTTTCACAGCAAAAAATTCTATAAAAACGCATTGTTTACTGTGAAAATTACAATTGCAGTTTGGGAGTTAACCACTAGGGGGCGCTGAAGGAGTTAAGTGTGACCTCATATGTGTTACTAATTGTAGGGGGCAGGGCTGTACGTGTGACGCCTTTCCCTATATCAGGGAACACATGATCAATAACAGCGCCACAACGAAGAACAGGGAAGGTGTGTTTACACACACCTCTCCCCGTTATTCTGCTCCGGGGACCGATCGCGGGACTCCGGTGGCGATCAGGTCCCGCGGTCACAGAGCTTTGTACAGGTACGTGATTGTGCCCAGCCGTGCCATTCTGCCGACGTATATCGGTGTTAGACGGTCCTTAAGTGGTTAAGGTAGATATTAAGATAAAAAAAACATATTTCTTTATCGTTACATCACGGGACACAGAGCGGCATTCATTACTATATGGGTTATATGGAGTACCTTCAGGTGTAGACACTGGCAATCTTCAAACAGGAAATGCCCCTCCCTATATAACCCCCTCCCATAGGAGGAGTACCTCAGTTTTTACGCCAGTGTCTTAGGTGTTAGTCATGGTTTAGCTTGCCTCCGCATCCTTGGGATTAGGTGAGCTACCGGTTCTGTCCAAAAAAGCCTGCGCGCTAAAGTGGTCAGTAACCGGACCCCAAACCCTTGGGGTATAGCCCATAATGCTTTCTTTTTAAGAGAGCTGGACCCTGGGCCCAGAACTTAGAAACCTTTGGGGCGCCTAATGTTTTCTGTTTGCCAGGGTGCTGTATGGGCCCAGGACAGTGGATCCTTCATGGAAGAAGAAGGTTCCCAGGGCCTGAAGGTCTAGACATCCCCACGGAGATGGGGGAAGATTGGACCTCTTGCTTGGCAAAGTCCTGCGGCATGGAGCAGGTAAGTAAGGGGAAAAACCTGCGGGGCTTGGCTCTTAGCAAGTTTTTTCTGGGAGGTCACAGGGGACATGCCTAAGGTTATGCATTGCATCTGGCAAACCAGTCACATATCATGAAGATAGGATGGCTCTATATGTTATATTTCCCCATAAAAGGTGACCTCCCTGGTAGTGTTGGAAAAGCTGTGAGTGGGGCCTTTTATGTACAAGTGTATGTGTGTGTCAGAGAGCTATGCTTACCTGCAAGCCTCCAGGCGATGCTCTATCCAGTCCTCTCCCTCATGCCTGCAAGGCAGGCAAAACGCTGACCTCCTCGTGTGTTCACAGGCCTGCGGCTGCAGGAACAGAGAGGCCCTTCCTCCCAACCCCCCCCCCCCGTCGCGGGCGCGCGCGCGGTGCGCGTGCACGTGTTATAGACGCATTTGGCGCCGTTTTAGCTGGGGGGGAAGGGCGGGTCAGTGGTTTAAAGGAAGGGGCGGCCCTTCCTTAGATGCCACAGCTCATTCATTTCTCTGGCTTAAGGGAGGAAGGACTGGAGGGAAGCACGGGGCGCTGAGGACACACAGTGGCCAGAAAGAATACTACAGTCTTCAGAAGATTGTGGTTTAGCCTAGGAATAGGCTGGTTTTCTTTTCCATCTCATAGTCTTTTCTTTGGCAATACTACTCAGGGGGATAGAATGTTTTTTCTTGCCTAGATTGAAAAAAAAAAAAAAAAAAAAAAAAAAAAAAGAAAAGTTTTTCTTTGAAAAAAAAAAAAAAAAAAAAAGTGTCATCTAGGGTAGAGGAAACATTTTTTATTCCCCAAACAGGTGTTTGGGCATTTAACTATTATAAGTCCCAGGTACCAATAAGTAGCAGGTGTACCTCGGTATTGTACCATGGCATCAAGATCAGAGGGTACAAAAGGTGGGGATTCCCCCGCAGAGTCTGAGGTCTCGGATAGAGCTATGCCGCTGCTTTCCCCACAGGGAGCCGTTGGGCCATCGGGGTCTGGGGCTAGAGCTGACGCGAGTCAACCCAACCCTAAGGTGGTCACGGAGGAGGTGTTACTCGCCTCTTTAAATGAGATGCGGAGAAGCATGGGAGAAATGATAGCCGCAGCCATGCGGGGTAGTAAGCGGAATAGATCTCCGTCACCCGTGCGCGGACCCTCGGAAGAGGAGGTCCTTTCCTCTGGGGAATTGGACGACCTATTGGACAGAGACCAAGTAGGTTCAGGGATCGAAGATCCGGATACAGAGGAGTCTGGGGCAGTCTCCCTGAGGGAGAGCTGGTGGATTCAGGGCTTGACGGACTTGGTCCATAAGGCATTCAACCTGCCTGTACCAGATCTCCAGGTATCGACGGTTTCAGCTTTGGGCTCACTGAGGGCGCCTCAAAGCAGGGCTGTGTTTCCGATCCATCCTCTCTTAGAGGGAGTCTTGTTCCAAGAGTGGAACAAACCAGACAAGGTTTTCTTTCCACCTAAGAAATTTTCTGTCTTATATCCTATGGAAGAAAAGTTTTCCAAGAGATGGGCTTCTCCTGCAGTAGACGCAGCCATCTCATGTGTTAACAAATCGTTAACATGTCCTGTAGAAAACGTACAGGTTTTCAAAGATCCAGTTGATAGACGCTTGGAAGCCCTACTTAAGAACTCCTTCACTTCTGCAGGGGCAGTAGTACAGCCAGCCGTGGCTGCGATTGGAGTCGCTCAAGCTTTATCGGATCAATTTAAACAAATGCTTGAACTTATTCCTGCCGAGCAGGCAGAAGAATTTTCGGATGTCCCTAAAGCCATATGTTTTACGGTAGACGCAATCAAGGATTCTATCCAACAAGCGTCACGTTTATCATTATCCCTTATCCATATGAGAAGACTCTTATGGTTAAAAAGCTGGGAGGCTGAGCCCCCATGCAAGAAGCTCCTGGCAGGGTTTCCCTTCCATGGAGGACGGCTCTTCGGAGAGGACTTAGATAAATACATTCAGACCATTTCAAACGGCAAGAGTACTCTCTTGCCAACTAAGAAGAGGGTTCAGGGGCCTGCGTTTAAACGACAGTCCTCCCCTGGGCAGGGGCCCTCTAATGCCAAGCAGTATCGACGGCCTCCTGCAAGAACAAACTTTGGCTTCAACAGCAGATCAAGAGGACAGGCTGTTAGGGGCAAGAGGCAGTGGTTTCGCAAGCCGGCAAAACCAGCCCCCAAGTCTACCTCATGAAGGGGCGCCCCCACCCACGAAGGTGGGGGGAAGGCTGCGACTCTTTTCGGAGATTTGGGAAGCCAGCATTCCCGACGAGTGGGTACGGTCTTCCGTGGCCACAGGCTACAAGCTAGAATTCCTAAGGTTTCCTCCTCCTCATTTCCAGGAGTCGAGGATTCCAAACGATCTGGAGAAAGGAGCCGCATTAATGTCGGTTCTAGATCATCTACTTTCCCAGGAAGTGATAGTAGAGGTACCAGTCCTGGAACAGGGGCTGGGTTTCTACTCCAACCTATTCATCATCCCAAAGCCCAATGGAGATGTCAGGCCAATTTTGGACCTAAAGATGGTAAATGCATACTTAAAAGTCCGCTCATTTCGGATGGAATCCGTGCGGTCAGCAGCTGCCACACTCCAAAAGGACGACTTCATGGCGTCCATAGACATAAAGGATGCCTACCTTCATGTTCCAATTTATCAGCCACATCAAAGATATCTACGCTTTATGGTGGCTTCGCGTCATTTCCAATTCGTGACGCTTCCCTTCGGGTTGGCTACGGCCCCCCGGGTGTTCACGAAGGTTCTAGCTCCAATCCTAGCCAAGCTAAGGATCCAAGGGGTCACGATCCTAGCATACCTGGACGACCTCCTAGTCATAGACCACTCGTCTCCCGGCTTGGAACGAGCAGTGGCCCTCACGGTCCAATACCTCGAGAGGTTCGGCTGGGTCCTAAATCGAGAGAAGTCAGCATTCCAGCCCACAAGGCAGTTGGAATATCTCGGCATGAGATTAGACACAGAACAACAAGGGGTGTTCCTACCTCTGAGGAAGGTCAAAGCCATCAAGGAATTAATCCTACTGGTTCTAAGCAAGAAAGAACCGACTATTCGCCTATGTATGAGATTACTAGGCAAGATGGTGGCTACTTTCGAGGCGGTGCCATACGCCCAGAGCCACACTCGCATCCTGCAGGCAGCCATCCTGTCAGCATGGAGCAGAAGGCCACAGGCCTTGGATATCCCGTTGCCTCTCTCATCAAGAGTCAGACAAAGTCTGTGTTGGTGGTTAGACCCTCAGAATCTACTGAAGGGGAGGTCTTTCAGCCCAGTGGCTTGGAAGATAGTGACCACAGACGCCAGCCTGACGGGCTGGGGAGCGATTGTGGATGGTTCCACTCGCCAAGGTATTTGGACAAAGCCAGAGAAGCTTTTACCCATCAACATCTTGGAGCTCAGAGCTGTTCGACTAGCCCTCAGGGCTTGGACGTCGAAATTGCAGGGGCTCCCGGTGAGAATTCAATCAGACAATGCCACGGCAGTGGCATACATAAATCACCAAGGGGGGACCAGGAGTCAGGCCACTCAGAGAGAAGTGAGCTTGATTCTCCTATGGGCAGAGGCTCATGTGCCCTGCATATCGGCAATATTCATTCCCGGAGTGGACAACTTTCAGGCGGACTTCTTAAGCCGCCAGACTCTATGGCCGGGGGAATGGTCTCTGCATCCACTAGTCTTTCAAGCACTCTGCCAAAGATGGGGAGTGCCGGACGTGGATATCATGGCATCGAGACTCAACAAGAAGCTAGACAGGTTCATGTCCCGCTCAAGGGATCCGATGGCCTGCGGAACCGATGCTCTGGTTTGCCCTTGGCATCAGTTCAAGCTTCTTTATGCGTTTCCCCCGCTCCAGTTACTACCCCGCCTGCTGCGCAGGATCCGGGTGGAGCACATACCAGTTATCCTGGTAGCTCCAGCATGGCCCAGAAGGGCTTGGTACTCACTAATCCTAAGGATGGTAGTGGGAAACCCTTGGACTCTGCCTCTAAGGCCAGACCTGCTATCGCAAGGTCCGATCCTCCACCCTGCCTTACGGCATCTAAATTTGACGGCCTGGAAGCTGAATCCTTGATTCTCAGGGGTAGAGGTCTGTCTCAGAAAGTAATCTCTACCCTAATCAGAGCCAGGAAACCGGTCTCTAGGGTGATTTATCACAGGGTCTGGAAGGCCTATATAGGCTGGTGCGAGTCCAAGCTATGGCTTCCTCGCAAGTTCACCATAGATAGAGTTTTAAGTTTTCTCCAGCTAGGAGTGGATAAAGGATTGGCATTAAGCACAATCAAAGGACAGATTTCTGCCCTGTCAGTGTGGTTTCAGCGGCCACTGGCCACCCACTCGCTGGTTAAGACCTTCCTTCAAGGGGTCTTACGTATTAAACCTCCAGTTAAATCCCCGCTTTGCCCGTGGGATTTAAATCTTGTTCTGTCGAGTTTACAGAAACAACCGTTTGAGCCGTTGGCTGAAGTTCCTTTGGTTCTACTGACAAGGAAGTTGGTGTTTTTGGTTGCCATAGTTTCCGCAAGAAGAGTTTCGGAACTGGCAGCCTTATCCTGTAAGGAACCATATCTTATATTTCATAAGGACAAGGTCGTTCTCCGCCCTCATCCTTCCTTCTTACCGAAGGTCATATCCAGTTTTCATTTGAACCAGGATTTGGTATTACCATCCTTCTTCCCTAAACCTACTTCCAGAAAGGAAGGGTTGCTGCATACCTTGGATATTGTCAGGGCCATGAAGGCCTATCTTAAAGCTACAGAGAAGATCCGGAAAACAGATGTGCTGTTTATTCTGCCGGATGGGCCCAAGAAGGGGCAGGCAGCTGCAAAGTCCACCATTTCTAGGTGGATTAAGCAATTGATCACTCAGGCCTACGGCTTGAAAGGGTTGCCTCCTCCAGTATCATTAAAGGCTCATTCTACTAGAGCCATGGGCGCCTCCTGGGCAGCACACCACCAGATCTCTATGGCTCAAGTTTGCAAGGCGGCAACCTGGTCTTCTGTCCACACATTTACAAAATTCTACAAGTTGGACGTAAGAAGGAATACTGATACTGCCTTCGGGCAGGCAGTGCTGCAGGCTGCAGTTTGAGACCCTCGGATTCCGGGGGCTCCTCTTTTTTTGAGTTAAATTTAAAATTTAAGATTATTTTTCTCAAATAAGTTGGATTTATTATGATTTGAGTATATCTCTAAATTAAATCCTTTTGTCTTGGAGATGTTCTCCCTCCCCTCATTGTAAGCATTGCTTTGGGACATCCCATATAGTAATGAATGCCGCTCTGTGTCCCGTGATGTAACGATAAAGAAAAAGAGATTTTTAATACAGCTTACCTGTAAAATCTTTTTCTTGGAGTACATCACGGGACACAGAGCTCCCACCCCTCTTTTGAGGACCATTTTGGGAGGCATACTGCTTGCTACAAAACTGAGGTACTCCTCCTATGGGAGGGGGTTATATAGGGAGGGGCATTTCCTGTTTGAAGATTGCCAGTGTCTACACCTGAAGGTACTCCATATAACCCATATAGTAATGAATGCCGCTCTGTGTCCCGTGATGTACTCCAAGAAAAAGATTTTACAGGTAAGCTGTATTAAAAATCTCTTTTTTTGTCATTTTCGATATTATAATAATAATAATAATAAGGGCAAATGATTTAGTCACATCACCCCCTGCCTCCATCCCCCTCTGCTACCAACACCCCCTGCCTTCACCCCCTTCTGCGGTGACACAATCACCCCCTGCCTCCATCGTCCCCTGCCTCCATCCCCCTCTGCGGTGCCACCAACAACCCCTGTCTCCATCCCCCACCCTCTGCGGTGCCACCATCTCCGTCTGCAGTGCCACCAACACCCCCTGCCTCCATCCCCCTCTGCGGTGCCACCGCAGCCACCATCACCCCTGCCTCCCATAACCCCTGCCTCCAATCTCCATGCGCAGTTCCAAGCCGAACCGATCACAGCTATTTTTACTGGCACATTCCCGCAACCACAGACATTTACGAACAGGGAAAAAAAACGTGCCGGTTTTTACGAACTGTCCATAAAAATACGGACGGTTGGCAACACTGTTGTGTACTCACTTCTATTTTAACACGAGTTAGAATGTGATTGCTTAATTCTGAACACAGTTACATCCCCAGTTTTGAGAGGGTGTGCACACTTATGCAACCACATTTTTTTTATTTTATTTTTTATTCCCCACCCAATCCCCCCTCCAAAAAAAATCATTTTTTTTCTTCTAATGACTTGTACAGTTTTTATAGGTCACATTAAAGGTGGAAAAAGTCCTAAAATGATTTTATCTTTTTTTTAAATTGTTTACATCACAGAAACATGACATTTTAACAGGGGTGTGTAGACTTTTATTATATATTGTGTGTGTGTGTGTGTGTGTGTATGTATATATATATATATATATATATATATATATATATATATATATATATATATATATAATTCTCTCAGTGTTTTTCTATAAGTTTTGTGTAATAGCAATAGACCTGTGACACTGTTCTTTAGTATGGTCATGCAATTCCCTGGGACCTCCTATTGTACCTTGATATTAGACAGTATGGTACATTAGTTTCACATATACACTCAAAGTACATCCATCAAGCTACTGTAAACGTAGGAACTTCAAGTGTAACTTAAGGAAATGCCTTCTTTTTTTTTTTTTCACATATACTTGCACGACCTAACTTGTGGGAGAATATTCAGACTGTGTCAATTCACATAAAGGCAATTATTGTACAAGAAGCCGTTGAAGCCTCCTATTTTATTTTTTAACACCTTTATGAAACGAACATTTCTAGGTTAAAGGTGATTTTGCTGCTGTCTGGCATAGACCTGCAAGGATCACGGACTCATGTAAGCGTCTACTGTTTTTATGGATTTTTTTCCCCCCTAATTTCTTTCATTAGACCGTCTTCTTGCCATGTAAAGGTAATGCATAAGATTAGTAATTTCTAAGTAATATATGGCATTAAAGGGCACCTGTTAGGATCGTGCTATAAATCATTACCAAGTAAGTTGAAGCAACACCCCTTAATAGGAGCGACCTTGTCCGTCGCTGCTAAAATATGCAAAAACTCTAAATTTTCATCTAAATACTCACCCCTATGCCCGGTACTGGGGAATCCAGGATTTACACCGGGGATGTCCGGAGCAATTTATAACAACTTGAAAGGGAGGGGTAAAGTCCAGGTATCACATTTTTTGAAAACAGATAGGTGGCCATCAATTGTTGACCTAATGAGGGTAGGGGGAGAGTATGAGTTAAGTTTTTGGCAGGCGCTCCAAACTAGACATTTCCTAAGCACTTTGGGACACCCTTCTAATTTCCAGCGGCCACTGACAAAATTCGAAAAATATTGCGATGAGGAAGAACCAATACAGCGAGTGGGATCTAAAATGTACAAAATATTGAATGCTCCCCGGGAGGATTTTGTTCTTCCAGGAATCATTAAATGGGAAAGAGATCTGGGGATAACCTTCTCACAGACCCAAAGGAAACAAATAGTATTTCTGGCGTTATACTCATCTGTATCAACACGTATCCAGGAATGCAATTATAAATTACTGTCGCAGTGGTACTACACTCCAGTAAAGTTGCATAAACTTTCTAATGAGAATTCAGAGAACTGCTGGAGATGTGGGCTGGAGCAGGGGACCTTGCGACATATATTTTGGGACTGCGTAAAGGTGAAGGATTACTGGAAGGAGGTGCGTAGAATAGGACAAAAATTTACGAAATTTCAGATTCCAGATGACCCAGCCTTCTTTCTCCTCCATAGCTCACAGATTCCAGTAGGGGAGTATCAAAAGTCGGTCCTCCGACATCTGATAAATACAGCAAAAATGGGAATAAGTCTCCAGTGGAGAGATAGCAGACCTCCCTCCGTAGCGAGATGGCTTAATAGGGTCAGGGAATCTGGAGCTATGGAGGACTTGATGCTTTCGTCTAGGAACAGAAGGGAACAGTACGTAGAAACATGGGCAAGTTGGAATAAGTTTATATATACAGAAGAGGGGAGGAGACTATCAGAAGAGGGATGAGAGGCGAAGAAGCCCAATTGATTAGAAGTTAGTTGAAGGTAGGGAAGTCTGGACGCTGGAGAGGATGTATGAGATGGGTGGGGGGGGAAGGAGAGAGAGAGGAATATGGGTCCCCCTTCTTTTTTTTTTTTTTTTTTTGTTTTTTTTTTTTGTCTTTGTTTACGTTTTTGCTACTTGGTTTCTGCTGGTGCTGTGTAGTTTGGGGGATCCCCACCTAAGGGGTTAGATAAGTAAGGGTATACTGATAACAGGGAAACAGACGGGAGGAGGTGCTTGAAGTACATACACTTTGAATTAGAGGAGCAGACAAAGTAGGGCAAATTGATAATGAAGGTATTTAAGAATAGGATGGAAAACTAATTGGCTATAACTATGCTTTTGGATTTGTGTTTGTTTGCCTTCTGAAGAGACATTATGTTTAGACTAATGTAATGTATGGTTGTATTTGATTGTATGATAATCTCCTGTGACCTTGTTATAAAAGGAAAAAAAAAAAAAAAAAAGATTAAATACGAAAAAAAAAAAAGACCTGCAAGGATCACGGACTCATGTAAGCGTCTACTGTTTTTATGGATTTTTTTCCCCCCTAATTTCTTTCATTAGACCGTCTTCTTGCCATGTAAAGGTAATGCATAAGATTAGTAATTTCTAAGTAATATATGGCATTAAAGGGCACCTGTTAGAAAAGTTTTAAAGTAGAATTCCAAGGAACTAAATAAAAAATATTATGCAATTGTCCTAATAATTGTAAGTTTAACTGTTGCTAGTATTAAGGTTGGCAGAATCTGGCATCACCATGTAGCCATCTTCCCAATGTAGAACACAATGAATACCCTCTAAATAGTACAGGGTACTATGTTAGGCTCTCTAAATCAGACAAAGAACCAATTCTATAAAAAGAAAAGACTTCATTATAAAAATAAGTAATAACAAATGTGGCTGGAGTGTAGTAAATTGCACATATAGTTCATAGCCATGGCATTAAATTTATTGTTTTGGAGCAACACAAGGGCAACTGACGTGTTTCGAAGTCCACCATTTCTTCAGAGGTGCCACAAGCAAATGTATAAAATAAACTAAAGGTGCACTAAGAATAATCATGTGCCGCTGGTTTAAAAGTATTAAAACCAAGGTTGATGACATCCTACTGATTCATGCACAGAAGGATCAGAACCTGAATTAGAGTTCCAGTGCCAAGTACAGGCTAGGGTTGTGTTTTACTAAAGTGACAAGCAAGCATCTAATCGTATTTAGGTTCATTTTTGAGTAAGAACTTCTCCTGCAAATGACTGGCTATTTGAAGCACGGGGTCACATCTTTTGACTTCAATTTGATAAATGACCTCTAAATTTTCAGGCAGCTTACAGAAGGGGAAACAGGACAGAGGCGACAGCCAATGGAGTAATGCGCATTCCTTACACCAGGGGTGTCCAGCTTAGTTTTTTTTGTGGGCCGCCTTAGTGGCTGCCCTTGAGGGGCAGCTTGTATCTGGGGTGTGCTACATATGGCGTGCAGAGTTCAGGATTATGCTGTGTGCAGAGATCAGAAGTGTGCTATGTACAGAATTCAGGATTTTCTGGCCGCGCTACATTCAAAGTTCAGGGTTTAGGGGGTGCACTATGTACAGAATCCAGGTTTTAGGGGTTCACTAGTACATGGTGCAGAGTTCAGGGCTGTGTAAAGTGTTACTAAATCCACCATAGTAAAACCAGTCTGTACATGCAGTAAAAGTATGCCTGTTAAACTCATTGTGGAATCTAAGGGGTTAATCCTCCATATGGTGTTTAAAAGACTGTTAGATCCTGTCTTCTCAGATCCTCCCTTTTTTTACTGTCCCCAGTCTATCTGATGATAGTACAGAGCTCTGGAGGCACTGCACTTGCTCAGTTTGGTATGTGATTGCTAGAAAGTGTGTGTGTTTTTTGTTTTTTGTTTTGGGGAGGGTGCATATGATCAGCACATGGTCAATCATCACTGTCCAAACAGAAGGTCAGGGGTCATGCAGTCTAATAAGATAGCCAAAGCAGAATGAAAACTTCTCCTACAAGCTTTAACCAGTGCTTGGCTGGACACTGATAGAAATCACAAGACTGCAATATCTCTAATGAGAAAAGGTATTTATCAGTTTATATTTACTAAAATAATTGCGTTTTCTGTGTACTGTGGGAGGCCAGATATAATGAATGCAGGGTCCTGGGCTTAGCAACACTTTCATTTGCTGTTGCGTACAAAAGGGCAGAAGCATCACACAAAGATGTACAACTGCAAATACTTGTAACACTGCTTGCTTTCTTTTATTTATATATATATATATAATTTTTTTTTGTGAAGTTGTTTCCTAAATATTTTAAAAGGTTATGTTTTAATGGTACAGTTATTGGGTCATAAAGAAAATGTGTAAAACCAGAAGTTCGGAATGACAACCAGAAAACTTGCATTTTCAAAAGAAAGAATTGTAGGTTATACTGTGTATTCTGTCATGACCAGTTTGCTTTAAAAGCATATATGTTGATTAGTTTAATTACCATGTTCCAATGTAGTTCTTTAATTTAGGTTAATGATGGTGCAGTTGCTCTACATGCCTTTTGGCTAACCACCCCTCTACATGTTGTACACGAGTTATCTAGCTCCTTTTTATTTTTCTGAGCATGCCAGCTATTTTCAGTTGTTTGATCTCCGACAATTTATACAAACAGGTTAATTGAAATGGACAGCATCACAATGTTTTCCCTTGTTAGTGACGCAGATGTTTTTGTGTAACCTGGATAGTGCTTTCACCTATAGTCGGCACACAGCCTGGAAAATGTGTGCCCTTGGTTTCAGCTGAGCCATTGACGCAAGCAGATGTACAGTGTCCTTTAGCCAAATGGATCTTATTAGCATGCAGATGCAGAAGTATTCACATCTTGCAACCCATGACTTATTCAACAATGACATTTCTTACAGCAAAAAATGTCCTTTTATTTACAGTTAACCAGTTAAGACTGATAGAGTGCACTAGGAATTCATTATTTATATCTAATATGATCTGTTATACGTCTTGGTAAGCGCTTCTTCTCCTTTTTCTTTTGTTTTTACGCATACAAAATGTTATCTCCATTCTTCAGTATTTCCTAAAGGGTCAGTCCACCTAATTATGATAGTTTTCTAGCAGCCTGAGATTCCCCCAATGACAGCTGGCAGAAGAGGACAAGCGGGGGTACAGCTGAGCGCCGCTCGGTGCTTCCATTGTCTGCTGGAGCTCCCTTCCCCGCTCCAGGCAGCGGGGGATCAGCTGAGCGGCACTGTATGGAAGGTATTTATCACACATAGATTACAGCAAAATAAGGGCTTATATTGCAGCCCTCCCTGAAAATCACAGTAGAGCTTTTTTTCAGTGTAGGTCTTCTTTTCATTTGGCCCGTCTGTATGGCAGCCTGTCCGACAGAAGCCAGCCAGACATCTGGCTTCTGTTGAAGGGGCATGCCCAAAAAAGTTCTGATTAGCGCGCTTAGCCAATGGCTGCAAGCGCTGACCGGTGTATTCTGGCAGGGGGGCGCTAATGTGTCAGAACACAATGGCTCAGTGAGATAGTTCGATCAGGTCCACCTGTCAGTTTTTCAGGCGTACCTGATCGGACACTCACCCCTGTGGGGCAGCGAATGTCAGCGGTGAGATTTCCGCTGACGACCGCTGCTATCCGATCTGGTCTTGTCTGCCAAATCCAGACGGATGGTGACCCTATTTTCCATCAGCCTGGCGGATTGGATGGGATCGGACAGGCGGTCTGTTTTCATCCAATCTCCCCATAGTGTCGAGCAGGACACTATTGCATGTCTGTCTCGGCACAGTGAGCAGAGACAGACATGCCATCCACCTGCTCAGCAGGGATCAGTGGATCGATCCCCTGTTGAGCAAGCGGTATCCGTCAACGTAAAAGGACCCTTAGGCTGGCCATACAACCATGGCTTGAAAAAAAAGAAATCGCTTGATCCCCCCCCATCAATATAGTCAGTGTTAATAGGAAAATCCCTCTTGCTTCAGAATACAATAACTGCTGCCGAGTCAGCGGCAGTGATTGTACGGAAAAAAAAAAAACAGGTTGTTTATACTGAAGTAGATTGAGCAGAGTGTATTCCTGATGATTTTGAAGTGTTTATTTTTTCAGTTGTATTACAGGCATTTTTGCACACGTGTACTGCAGGAGTTTGTTTTCTGGGCTCAGAGATGAGAGCAATTCAGTAGGTGGAGAGGTATTCTTTAGGCATGAAATTACATGTTTTTCACATTCATGGGTGATCTCATTGAAGTCTATAGGATCAAAAACGCCTAAATATATATATAAAAAAAAAAACCTCATGTAATTTTTGGAGTGACTGAGTGTGCACAGACACAATTGATAAGGAAAGGATTTTGCGTAGTCTGGTTTAGGGAAACTAGCAGGGAAATGCCCAAGTGTGAATGGGGTCTAATTGTATACTTTTAGTAATATAGCATAATTATTTAGCTATATATATATATTATATATAATATATATATATATATATATATATATATATATATATATAATTTGTGACAGCAGGCAGGTAAAATCGCCTGGTTCCATCCAGGATGGAAAATATGTGTGTCCCAGATTCAGGCTTTATGCCAACTTATACCACTAGGGGGAAGTGCTGAGAGTCCAGCAGGGGTAGAGGTAATAAGCCCAGCCAAATTAATTTGGCTCATTAAGGCCTCTACAAAAACCCCCAACATGCAAAGG